>NC_048428.1:1088697-1122200 GCF_013103735.1 Etheostoma cragini | reverse complement strand
TTTTATCAAATGATGCATTGCGTCTGACTACATTGCACAACATAGACCGGTTTGTAAGTTTGCTGATTTAAAATAACGAGCTAGCAAGTCATGCCCAATTGGGCTGGACTGTGGAGTTCGGACGAAAAGGTTAATGTCATAGTTTCCGAAGCCTGCGTCCAAACCAATTTCACACTGACACTGGACCACTTCCTAAATCACGCAGCTACCTGTCTGTCGGACGGGGCTGCTGCCAATCCAGTTCCACACACACACATCCTGTATGTGGGCTGCCACTGCCAGTGTAAATGTGTTCAGTTTGACTGTTTCAAATGTCGATGTGGTGGGATGTAGTGCAGAATGCATTCATTCTTCACAGTATTGACGTAACCACTCTTTAACTGCAGCACCATGCAACAATAACGTACTAGAAGTTTTTCCAGCGTGAGTTAATTGATTTTCAAGATACACATATGTCAATGCCAGTGAAGATGCAGGCATTATAACACATTAGAATCTGTACAGTATCCGCACTCTGAAAAACAAAGCACAGGTCAGAAGCCACTGTCACCAAGTACTAACAAGGCTGTTTTCTCACGCTGCCAACAGCTGAGTACAATGGAAGGATCCAAGTTTCTCACCTGGGAAAAGTTCCTTCTATTGCACTTCAACTGAAAACCTCCACACTGACTGAAATATCACCGCTCACCCCAACACACACTTTTACAATATATATTTACACACTGCCTGGCAACAGAGTCAAAACTTTCTATTCTAATCAAACGAAGGCTGTGCCATTGTGTATTTAAAGGATGCATTCATCTTCCTGCTGGCATTGTCTGTTTAAAGAACAAATAATAAAAAGGATAGACAATAAGTTGTAGAGTGACTCACAGCAACCCTCTTGTCTCTCCTTGTGGTGAGAGCGTAGGTGGTTGGGTTCAGTGCGCAGCAGTATGTGAGAGTCAAACAGAAGAAGAAGAAGAAAAGTACAACAATATGCGCAGTAGATAGTGGACTGTTGTAACGTTGTGCGATACACAGATGGCAGGACAACCATTACAAATTCATGAACCATTTAAATTGCCCCAGTTATTACAAGGATTATCAAATTTTTCAAAAAAAGCTAAATATTATATCAGAATAACTTGACATTTACTATCATCAAATAAAAACATTACTTAAAGGCCTTTCAATGTTTTCAATTCACTTAAAATGTGTCTTACTTTTAAATGCATCTATTCTCTAGCAGTAGTGGTGATATCTTCTCAAAATACTGAAGACAGAACTATAACTTGTAAGTGGGTATTTAATTATTATGGTATTCTTAATTAAAGTCTCTGAATAAGCACATTGCTCTGGAGGGAACTACTAGAACTGTTGGGTCCTTGTAAATTCTGGAGTGTGATCTAGACCTACTCTATCTGTAAAGTGTCTCAAGATAACTATTGTTATGAATTGATTCTTTAAATAAAATTGAATTGAATATATGTATCTTTCAACATTAGTCTTATCCATTTGATCAGAACACTACCTGGACCCAAAAGGCAATATCTACCCCTGGATCCCGTGGCCCCTTGAGGCACGCTCCAAAAGGAAGTCGATGGAGGAAAAGATTTTAGGAAAAGATTGTGGGTGGAGTTACAAAAAGTAACAGAAAAAGTAATACGTTATTTACATAACGCCTTACATAGCGCCTTTCAAGAAACCCCAGGATACTTTCAGAATCATTGTGGCTTCGCTAAAGGAGGTTGTAGATTGAGGTAAACAGGTGTTTCATACGTTTTTTGAAGGTTCAGAGTCTGGTGTGGGGTACAGAGAGCAGGCCAGCATCTGAGGACCGCAGGCTTAAGGGTGGGGTGTATGGATGGAGGGGGTCGGAGAGGTACTGTGGGGCCAGGACCTGGAGGGATTTGTAGGTGAGAAGGAGGAATCTATACCTGATGCAGGACTTTATTGGGAGCCAGTGAAGGTGGAATAAGGTTGGGCTGATGTGCTGCCAGGTCTTGGTGTGGGTGAAGACCCTGGCGGCAGAGTTTTGGAAGGACTGGAGACTGTTTAGGATTTTGCTGGAGACCACAGACAGGACTCTATTGCAATACGTTTTCAGTGAGATGGGGAACAAGAAGGAGACCTTTGTTGGTCTTAATTCTACATCATCTTACAGCGCTGTGGTCGTGCGCTGATTTTCGCGTCGGTATCTGACGCTGAGAGACACTGACCAAGGATTCTCTGCTCAAAATAAGAGAGAACATGAACCCATGTCTCCTGTGTGAAAGTCCTATCTTGTATCTGACGCTGAGAGCCGCGGACCATGCGTCAGTATTTGGCGAGTTGGGAGCGACAACCGTTGGGACCACTTTGATATTGGTTTTGGCTGGACCTCGTCTGGTAACTAATAACAGGTTAACTGTTTACAGTGTACATTTAGCAAAAGAATGATTTCCGATACGAACGGCTGTCCATCGAGTAAATGTGTTGCTGCTTGCTGGAGATGATGCAGATAGCCCGGGTTAATCCTTGCTCTGAGTACCTGGCTGTCTGCCATACAAAGCCAATGCACCTCCAGTCCCTTCCATCAGACCAACAAACATCCAGCTTCTGGTAAACCTCTTTAACAGCTGGACTCAGCCATCTCTTCATAAGAAGCCCCCCACCTGGACTAGAGTGCAGATGTGACTTGCACATGCGTCACTTTCACTCTACTTTACTGCACAATCCTATTCTATCTACACAAAGTACGACTACTTCACTGCTGTACTCTAAAAGGCTGTGTCTGTACTCTACTGGAGTATTATTTTTAAATCCTACTTCCACTTTTACTTCAGTACATATTTTCGATGAGTTAAATATTTTTCCTCAGATGCATTTCTATTCCATATCATTCATTCCAAACCACATTATCGCTGCCAGAGAGGTAGATGGCTCTGTGGCCAGGTGTGATGAAGCTGGAGAATGAGATGGAAGAACCAGAAACACCACTTTCAACACCTTCAACTTTGACTGGTGGTGGTAGTGAGGGTGAGGAAGGAGCCCCCCCCCCCCCCCCCCCGGCCCTACTTGGACTCCATGAGAAGACAAATATCTATAGGTATACATAGGTACTTTATTGTCACATACAATATACATGTAGCAAAATTCATTCTCTGCATTTAACCCCTCCCTCAGGGGAGCAGCTATGTATAGCGCATGGGAACCAACTCCAGATCTGAGCCAGTGCCTTGCCCAAGGTCACTGACTGGAGAACATTCTTGCTGCAAAGCCACAGTGCTAACCAATGCAACACCATGCTGCAAGGAAGCGCTAGCTAACCAGCTCCCCGCGATTCAGGACATGCTGCGGTGGTCTACACTCCTGTCCCTGTACTACTGCTCCAGCCAAAGGAATTGGGATGTCCTTTAGGCTAGATATGTAAAATAATACTAACAATGTGATATTCAAACTTTCGACTGCTTTCTTTAACAACTGCATGACACAATAGTTTTACTTTCAGTACATGAGTAGTACATTTTAACATAAACTACTTGCAATACTTGTTGAGTACTTTAGTACTTCCACTTAAGAGCACTTCCACTTAAGTCACTTTTTTGATAGAGAACCAGTACTTTTACCCAAGTCTGGGTCTCTGGTGCTTTACACATGTCTGCTTAAAAGTAGCTAGCCACTCCCTGCTGAAAGATCCTAATCAGGCAAACCTGCACGTAGTCTCCTTGATTAAGCTGGTGAGCTGCCCCCCCCCCCCCCATGTCACAGGCAGAACCATAGCAACAATACTATGAACCCATTAACCCACTAAACAGCCCTTTGTCCAATGTTAAAGTATCAAATGAACTAAAAGATTACACTTAAATTAAGGATCAAGCAGACACAAACATTGTTCATTTTGGGAACAGAGACTAGTGAAAAGGGAGAAAGACAGCCTTTTTATCACAGGGAGAAAAGTCCTTATCCAATTTGTGGTGATTTTTCAGCCCTGGGTATCACCTCTCCGCCTACATTCAGGCTACTGCCTTATTCTACTCCTCTTCCTCCTCCTCCTCCTCAGGGCCGTGAACTCCTGAGACGCTTTTTCTCACAACGTCCTAACAAAAAAAACAGACCGCCGTCCAGGTCGATTGTGCCAGCTCATTTTAAGCCAACCCCTGATTATACTAAACCTAACTAAGTATTTGTGTTGCCTAAATGTAATTAGTTCAGTTTCACAACGTTGTCCGATTAAAAAATAATCTCCTTATTTTTACAGTCAATATTCCCCATCAAAGGACAAGGCCGTAGAGGACAGTAAAGATACTGGATATGTATGAGTAAAAGATCTCTAGTCAAAAACAATACAAATGTGGCTTTAGTGCAATAATACTAATTACCATCATTTACCAATCAACGTTGTTGTATTATTGGACATCCATTCCTTTACAAAGCCTGACAACATGTGTTGTGGTTTTGGCGAGAATATTGTAAATATCGAAATACAGCAAACTGCAACCACCCTTAAAACACCCGGGTGGAAAACACCCCCCGCTGAAATTCACTTTTTTAACAATGGACATAAAGTAATGTGACAAAATGTATTAAAAATAGGACAAAACATGAAGTGTACACTGATGTTGTATACACAAAAATCATCTTCTATGAAAACAAGATCACATCCTCTCAACTGTTTTTTTTTTAGTGATTCAGACGGCAAAATGGCTAAGACTAGTCACAGAACCCCCTCCCCCCCACCCACCCCCACACCCACACCCACACACACACACACACACACACACACACTCCATCATACTGTACTGAAGTTGCTCTGCTGAAGACTAAATAAATGAGCATCAAAGCACTGGAGATAACCGGGCACGTGTGTGTGTACATATATATGTGTGTGTGTGTGTGTGTGTGTGCATGGTCTGATATTAGTGGGTGGTGATGAATGAAGAAGGATATTGTGTTTCAGACGGAGCCATTATTGGTCCTAAGCATCCAGTCATTCCCTTCACTCGTCTTCTCGTCCACTCATTCATCACTTCTTCTTGTCGCAGCACGCGCTCACACTTCCCCCCACACGTGCACACTTCCTCCACACGTGCACACTTCCTCCACACGTGCACAGGAAAACTATTAGATATCCAACTTTCTTATATCTCATTAATTTTCACTGACACCGAGTGATACTCGATACATTAACCAGAGTCCCCATGAATCCACCAGAGGTTAGAACGCCAACACAAAGAAAGAGTACGGGGACATCCGGGGGAGGTCTTCAGGCGGCAATTGAACAATCCCCTAAATTAATGGTTGTCAATGTAGACGGCATGTACCCCACACTGGGGGGCCTTGCTCCAGGATCACGGAAGCTATCAGAAATAAGCATTGAATCAGATTGGACACATTCCACACTCGGCACACATTTTGACTTGTCACCTAAATAGAATGCAGCCTTCACATAGGGGAGGAGGCATTTCTGATAACATGGCTTGTTTCTTTTGTTGAAAAAAGTGGTTGGAGATGTAATTTAATGGATGCCTATGTTGTTGTTGAATATATAATATATAACTTTGGAAGGTTGAAATGCACTTTTCCTACACTTTGACGCTGATACCCATGCACCTTGTACTTATAGATGTAGACAGATTTGTGAACAATATGAGAGAAATCAGCCTTTTGTGTACGTACAAAAAGTCTTAGATCTATGAGTTCAGCTCATCAAAAAGGCAAGCAAAAACAAGAGTTGCGTTTATAAATTTGTTCAATATATATATATGTAGATGTATATGTAAAGTTAATCAGGAGCAGAAAACTCCATGCTCCCCGTGTCTGTGGACTGAATACAGTTTAAACACCATGCAGTCATTGCTCTTGCTGTCAAATTGTCCTGAGAAGTCTTTGAAGAGAGAGAGAAGAGAGAACAACAGCAGCAGCAGCAGGACCAGGCCTGTTCACACTGTGGTGCTTGGTATTCATTTAGCTGCCAGATGATCGTGGCTGTGGACACCGCCGGCTCATTATCTCTCTGGTTACATGTTTACCGCTTCTAAACACACCTAATTGGGAGATCAAAGCGCCGGTGACTAGATCTCCCTGCAGCCGTCCCCAGATCCGCTCGCTAATTCCATCAAACGCACGCTTGTCTCGCTGCGTCAGAGCGCTCGCCGGGAGTTCACTCGGGTGTGACTTGGAGAATAGAGGAGACGCTTCGCAACATCTTGAGGATTTGATGCTGTGTAAAAAAAAAAACTCCAGTTGAAAGGAAATCTTTTGGTTTTCTTGTGAGTTTTTATTTGGAAGACTGGCTTTTGACTTTTTTCTCGGCTGAGTGAGGAAGATTTGATCTTCAGTCTGCAGCTCTGCTGATGCGTGCCAGGGAGCTAGTTCTTCTCAGTGATCACGCCACCATATAAAAGGTGCAGCCTGAATGCACTGCTCATGGAGATTAGTTGTTTTCAAAGTAGAGTCCACAAGCATTTCAAGGGGACCTCTAAAGGTCGGAATCATTTTCTCTTAATATACCAGAGACTTGTTAATAATAATAATAAGCAGCCCCGCCTTGACAGAGGCTTGGCCTGCAAAGAATGACTATGTCCAGAACCTAATCTTAATTACCCATTCATTCCCAGATCCATTAATATTTATTTACTATTAATCTGCACCTCAAGCTCTCTTATTTCTCCCAACCATAACTCAATGCATTAGAGCTCTATGTTCTCTACGGTTATCTCAATTTACTTTCATTATGGTAGCCAAAACAGTCCCACTTTGGTGGTTTAGCAAGTACAATCAATTAAAGTACTACAACACCCTCTCCCTACACGAAACATGGTATCTCCGAAAATGGGGCTGGGAACTCTTTTATTCTGAACATCCTGGAGAGGGGACACAACGGAGGTGAGGTACTTGAACTCTAACTTTGCTATTGTACAAACAGCAAATGGTAACCTGCATTCAATTAATCAGGAAAATACTATACCACACTCTACATGTGGAGGTAACCAAAGACTACACCATACTGCACATGTGGAGGTGACCAAAGACTACACCATACTGCACATGTGGAGGTGACCAAAGACTATACCATACTGCACATGTGGAGGTGACCAAAAACTATACCATACTGCACATGTGGAGGTGACCAAAGACTATACCATACTGCACATGTGGAGGTGACCAAACTAGCAAACTGAGTCCATGTGTTTCTCTTGACAGGGCTGGCCTCCAATCAACACCAGCTGCAACCTTCACAAGACAGATTGTTACTATTTTCCAATAAACATTCAAAACATTTTATTGACACATAACCTAATGAGCTATGATGTACTACTGCTGCAACACAATAGTGATGAAGATTTCCTTTATTACAGATTGGTTTAAAGAAATGCCAATAAACCAGAGAAGGTTTTTCTCCCATCCTGGAATGTTGAGTGGACTAGCAAGACCTTCCTCCGCAAGCTGTGGATGATGGAGGTTTTATTTGTGTGTGTGTGTGTGTGTGTGTGTGTGTGTGTGTGTGTGATGGATTGCCATAAACAATTTCTTGTCCTTGGTCAAAGAAACATGTGTGACAGCTATGAACGAGTTGCCAGCAAAGGGTTTTATTACCACAACCCCTGTTCAAAATGATATGTATTTCAAGTTCTTTCAAAGAGTGGGAACCCATCTACACTCACACGCTTACCTTTATGTTGGAAAATGGCAACGTTTTAGCTTAGCAGAAATCTGGCAGTCATAGGTAGCCATCACATTCCAAATTATCTTGGCTTGGTGTTTTTGTCTTATTTTCTTGTGGTGGTCTGTTCTGCTGGGTTTTGTCCTTAGCCCAGTTCTGTCTTGTCTTGCGCTTATTGTATGGTATTTTTGGTCTTTTGCCTTAAGTTTTCCTTCCCTTGGTTTCCCGCTCTTGTGATTACCTGATGTTTTCCACCTGTTTCCCAGTCCTCCTGTCACCTGCCTCTTTTTACCTCATCACCCTGTGCATTAAGTGTCTGGGCTCCCCTTGTCTCTCGTTAGGTCTTTACTGGTGTTTGGTGGTCTCCGTGGTCCAATTTCAGTTATTTGGATGCAATTTGGATTCTTCCATGTGAGTTTTCCCTTTCTGTGTTTTTCCTGGTAGAATTTTGAACTCCTTTTGGATTTTGGACTTAGATTTTTGGCCTAACCCCTTTGCTGTTGTTTTTGTTTGATTAAATAAACTCTTATTTACTCACTGTTGCCTGCCTCCTTCATCCCTGCATTTGGGTCCTCCCTTCCCCCTATTGTAACACCAAACATGTATATTTTCAGAACAAGTTGGGTGATTCCACGTCAGACATGATCTGGACCGGTTTGAACACAGGTGAGTGTCCGTGTTCTCTAGATCTGTCCAAAAGGACGTCAAGTTCAAGACAAAGAGGTAACTTATTTTTTGATAACATGGATTTCTCTTGAGGTTTTCAAATCTTGGTTCCCGTCATATTTGGGTGATGTAGTATAACAGTATACAGTAAATGTAATGTTGCCATGGAGACAGTGAGCACAATGCACAGCAGGTGGAACATGCCTTGCGGCAAGTACAGTTCTACTATAGAATGAAGTTTCTGATAAAATCCAGATTATTAATGACTGTTCACTGGGGTTCAAACAGGGCTTTAATGACTCTTGAAGTGTGCATAAATTATGCTTATGTGCTAAGATAAGTATTTTGACATTTATTTGAAAAATCTATTTCTCTTTTTGCAAATGGTGTGCCCCCCCCACACACAGACACACTTGTCTCCACACTGGTTTACGGTTTGAGTTATTTTGTGATCAGTCCTCATAGTTCTCTTATTATATCAGATGTGTGCTATGTTTAAACAGTGGGATGTTCCGCGATATGAAAAAGCTATTGATTTTATCTAGTACCAAAATCTGAAATTCTCATGTCTATATTATATGATGTTTGATTCTTGGCTGGTTCAGTGGGACCTGTCCCACTGAACCAGAGCGCACACACACACACATGTTCAGCTGAACTTATTACCCACACTACTGTACACGCCCACATGTCCCCGCTGTCGAACTGTCCTCCCACATCTTCCCTTTGACCCTGCAACATGAAGTAATGTCCCAAAGACTACCGTGCAAGCCAAGCCTCATTAACTGCTAGCTTACCTCATCAATTTACTGAGTAATTAGAAGCCAATTAGTAACACCCTTGTCTCATCTTAAAGTGACAGCTTCACTTTTTCCCCTCTTAATTGTCTACCCAAACTGTCACAACTGACTTTTTCCTCTTTGCAGTTAATGCACATCACATATTAAAAGACATTCCATTACCGGTGTTGTGATCACTCTAATTTAGTCATTTATAAAATTACATTTAAAATACTTTTAATCTGTTCTCAGAGAAAATGGTATTGGAAAAAAGGGACACATTAGTAACTTTACTTCCTCACGGATAAACACAAAAATGCATCAAAACTGTTTGAGCTGGCTTCAATGTGGACTTGCGACGGTTTTCAATGATGTTTGTGCAACAGTTTAACTAACACCACACCAAAAAACCACAATAGGCTACTTTATTAAAGTTTCAATACCGAGCACTTAAAAAAACCTGCAAAATAACCAGTAGGCTACTGGCAGTTTGATGCTCACCTGTTTAACTGACTCCAACAGGACATGGATTCAGTGAATAGGAGAATCACTGCAATGGATATATTAAAAGAACGGAAAACACTGATGTATAAAACTGCTAATTAGATTAATTTACTTGTTAATCAAAAGGTGCCGGAATGCTTTTCCGGATCATTCCGGCCCACTTCAACCCTTCGGAAGGAGTAATAACGTTGGATTCTGACCTCATCAGTAACAACACAACATGATTGGTTTGTGTGTGACGGTAATATTCTCATTGTGTGTAGTAGTACTTATGACAAAAATAACAGATTGAAAGACTATCTCGACGTGTAAATTAATGAGACACCCAAAATAATGCCCAGTGTGTCATTGGATTACATTCGGCTATATATATGTACTGTATATATAGTATAAATACCAGGATTAGCAGTATCCATGTATGGACCTAGTTCTACTGATGTAACAATTTCAACAATAATACAATGGAATAAATGATATGACCAAATTTATAATCACAAAAAGTTTGAAAGGAAAACAAACCTGTTACTAATACTACCATTACCATTAATACATCATATTGGTTTATCGCAACTGGTTGGTTGAGCTTGTTTTAAATAATTCTTACAAAGTCACTGACTGTATATGCATTTACATCATCCTGTCCAGTAAGCCACTGCAAAATTACAGTCATTTGGCCCAATGGGGAACGCAGAAATGCTAAAAAGGGTTTGATGAAATAAAAAGTGATGCAGTATTCAGCCCCAGGCCATGTAAAGTGGTCCTCTGTATAATGGCAGTCAGTCCTTGTAACCATGATTATAGAGCAGGGAAAGGACCTCCCTGAAGGAACAGTGAAGGCTGTCTTTAAGCTCACCACATGAGACCTACTCTGAAAGAAAAACAATCATCCGCCGGGACAAAAATTTAATATGAAAGCCACAATGTGGACTAGCAGAAATAGTTTAGATCTGTGTGTTGGAAGTGGCTCACTGCAGTAGAACAATGGATGAGCTTTTTAAATGTCATTCCAATAGAACTTCACTATTTGACGAAGGCAAAGTTCACATGTGTGCATAAAAGTTGTTGAAGGTTTGGACCTCTCCATCAGGTCAGCAATATGCATAATACATATTCTATTTTACAGACTTTAGTTGTGCTTTACAGTTTGTGGTTGAAGTTGGACGTGATGGGATGTGGCTACAAGGTGCTCATCAGGGTCAGGAAATCAACTCCCCAGTCCCCTGCTGACTCTGCTAACCTGGGCCAACCCTTAACCCTGCAGAGATCTGAGAACCAGGTAACCATAACCCTCAGATTGGACAGATAGTCTAGCTAGCTGTCTGGATTTACCCTGCAGAGATCTGAGGACCAGGTAACCATAGTCCTCAGATTGGACAGATAGTCTAGCTAGCTGTCTGGATTTACCCTGCAGAGATCTGAGGACCAGGTAACCATAGAAGGAGACATCCAGCTGAAATGAGTGACATCTGTTGGATTTCCTTCGGCACTGCAGCAATGTGGGAATGAAACGTCGTTGATATAAAGTACCCATACCCGGGCGAGGTTTCAAATGTGTACAGCCGATTAAGAACCGAGGAAAAGGCGGAGACGGCTATCATCCATGACCTAAGGCTAGGAAGGTTTAGTGAGACACATGCATACGCATATTTTCTTACAAACGCTACATTCATTTAGATGACGTGTAGTGAGAAAAGCGAGTCGGGATGGGCGGAAGGATTGGTTCGCTGTAGGTTCACACAGATAAATCTTCAGGAAGGAAAACGTTGAGAGAGGCTTTGAGATGTAAGAGCATCTCTGTCATCTCGTTGTCTGGAATAACAGCAGCAGTGATCTCAGCCATCGGCTCGTGGCTTGCCGTTTACAGTTATGAGTCTTTTATTTTACCCTTCATATTTGCAACAAGACTATTTTACAATCAACCAAAACTAACCTGTAATCCAGGGTTACCGTTACCCTAAACGTGGTCCTTAGTTTGGAGGGCAGATAGAAAAAAATCCCACTTAAACAAGTCCTATGCCAAACATTGAAAGTAAAGAAATAGATTGGTAATTATGATATTATTTTACCGACTGTGTTCCATATGTTGCTTAAGGATATAAAACGTCAGAGGATGTGTCCTTTCATCTGCAGCTCTCGAGAAAATCCGCTGATACTGTCAGTTATAAAAAACAATGTTAATTAATATTTCCACTATTACGGCGCTGAGAGGAAGGTATGTGTTTCAATTATAATGGCTGTGTGTGTGTGTGTGTGTTTGTATGTGTGTGGGCAGGCACACGACATACATATATAATAGCAAGCGTGTGGTATTTATGTCCATGCGATGTACTGTATGTCACTTTTGTCATCTAATCAGAGCTATATTGTGATTTGTGTCTGACAGACATAAGCACAATTGTTCCACCGACTAACACCCTGATTGTGGTTGATTTGTGTTTGTTAGGCACTCCTCCACACCTGATCATTCATCATAAAGGAACAGAGCGTATACCAAGGGATAAATACATGAATAATAGCAGAACATAACTGCAGTATGAGTCCTGTATGTTACAGAATAGAAAATGATCAGACCTCCTCCGACTGAGCCAGATACCTTTTGCTTTAGCACTTTGCTAACTTGAATGGGGTTTAATATAAATACATAACGGTGTGTCTCTTCCTGACATTCCAAGTCTTATCATACCAAATGGATCAAATTCTTCTTCTTCAAAAAATAAAAATCTAAGATGTCACATTATTTATGTTTGTGCACGGAGAACAGTATTTTTGGTCCATAGGGCATCACATGACGGGCCGGGAGTTGTACTTCAACTGTTTGGCCGCTATCTTCAATGTGCTTTAAGGCCTAGCTAACTTCCTGGGGGCCTGGATATCATCAGCCAAGACTTCAAGATTAGGATAATATCAAACCCGTTTGATTTTGTCTTTACAGGAAAAGACTGGAGAACGACTGACCTGGACTGAGTTTCATGACCTTAAACCAACCGATGGGAACACCCCGACTCTATCTAGACTCAGGATTTCCTTCCAGAACTAGACATTAGTTTATTGTAAGGTCGGCAAAAGATGAGTCCATCTGGAGGTGTGACATACAACTCTTTTATTCATTTAAAGCTTTTTTTGTGGGCTTTTCCCTAAACTGAACAGCAACAGTGGATAGACAGGAAAGGGGAGAGATTGGGGATGACGCGGCAAAGGGCCGCGGGTCGGCTTCGATCCCGGGTCGCTGCAGGACCCAGCCAACACGGGGCGAACGGTCCCGCTGGGTGAGGCAGAGGCCGCCTCGAACATGCAACTGTTAAGGAAGTTGTGTGATAGAAGGCAGAGCTCATCTCTTTTCAAACAGCCCTCCTCTGCGACACCAATCACCTCAAACACACCTGCTTGTTGTTATGTTTCTGCGAGCACCAACACTCCCTATGAAAATTACACCTGGGGCGACTCAAGTCCCTGGTGCTGTGTAAGTGGCTTAGTCTACCAATTACACGTGTGAAGTCTCCTCGCCTCAACACGCACACAGACACACACACACACACACACAGGCAGTGAGTGGAGGTTAACGAGACTTGTCGGCACCTTGATCTATCTCAGGTACACTGATGTGGCTAATGCGATACTTCGTCCCGACTGTGCGGCACACTGACATTCATCTGGAGCTTTGATAATTAGCCAGCACTGACACACACACACACACACACACACACACACACAGATCTGCTACCATGTATCAATCAAGGCATCTAACAGCTGGGTAATTGGAACGACGAGAGGAAGAATGTTAGTGTCAGTGGCGAAGACGAGGGATAAGAGGTGGAATCCCCTGAAAGCTACGGAGGACAACTGAGATTTTTTGTGGACTTTTCTTTTCATTTATAGTGTGTGAGAGTATTTTTCCTTTCCTACTCCAAGCATTAGTTCTAATTAACACTGCAGCCCCTGCCACCCACCCTCCCTCCACCACCTCCTCTATTGTTATTTCTCTCTCCTTGCTCGGCCCCTGGAAGCTAATTAACAGTTATTTATGCATTATTTATCTTGAAGCGAGCGAAAATCCCCCCAGAAACCCGGCTGAGGTCTTCACATACACTCAGACTGGGGTTGTTCTGGACACGTGTGGGTGTGTAACAGCATGAATGTGAAATAACGGTGAAAATAATTTAAAGTAGCGCCGTTACCGGCTGGGCAGTCAGAGAGGGATGATGATTCCCTGTGTTTTAGCACTGGGACCTCCAGCTGGTTGACGAGCAGGGACCAGGTCACAAGGCCAAGTCCACACATACTAAAATGACCTATTTTCACAACTTCCCTGTCATCGTTTTAAGAATATTTGCTCCCAAACGGATTTAATAGTAAATAACTCAACACGCTACTTCATTTTCCAGGCCGGGAGATGGCCCACAATGGTGTTCTGTTCAGTTCGGTTCAATCAAAGCCTGGAGCCTTTCCTCTCTCGGTGCAGGGTGTCAACACAGCAATCGGGCTCGGATGCGGACTAAAACAGGATCCGACCCAACTACCAGGTGCACACTACTAGTCTGGGCCAATGTCTCCTGAGCCAATGTCTCTGTAGATGCCTCAATGTTTCTCCTAAAGAAACAGAATTTAAATGGACACATGGAGATGGAAGAAATATCCATTAGTCCAAACAGGACCTTCTTCCTGGATTTACTTTCTTGCCCCGCCCCAGACACATCTGACCAATAGGAAGACTGAACGTTCTTGCGTGGTTTGTAGTGATGCATGTTGGTACACTTGGACTTTTCCAGGTGTGAAACCAAACCGGACCGATGGGAAAACCACTCCAACTTTGCAAACTCACCATCTGATTGGGACCAGAGTAAACTAACTAAACCACCCATAACGCAAGCTTTTAAATGGGTTAAAACCAAAAATGTGTGTTTCTGTTAAAAATGTGTAAAAGGTGTTGGAGATGGTAGAAGTTCACAGAGGAACCAACAGAGCAACAGCTGACTGGTTAAGCAGGGAGGGATATCTGGAACCACTGGCTAGAATTAACCTTCCTATGGTCCATCTCTCAGCTGCCATACATCTTCATTCTAGTGTAAAAACACTAATTCTGAAGGATGCTGCCTTTTTCTATCTTCTTTAAAATACTGACGCTCGTTTGAAGATAATTGCTGAAACTGTTGCATGTTACGAGGGGGACCAAGGCGGGACTTACACAAATTAGGGAGGATCGCTGAAGCGTGAGACTGACTGAGCTAAACCGCATCATCACACAAAGACAGGAGACAGGAGACAGAGAGACAGACAGAGAGACAGGAGACAGAGACATTGGACGGAGAGACAGGTCCAAGTTGTCTCACTGCACTGCAACATTAAACATCGGTTTTAAAAAACAAGATGTTTCTGGCTCAATAATAGACTGGGCTTATAAGATAAGGTGGAGTTTTTTTGCAGTGTGCACATACACAGGATATTAAAAAAGAGGCTGAGTTGTGTGTGTGTGTGTGTGTGTGTGTGCGTACCTCATTCATATTGACATTAAGAACTTTCCTTTATCTCCCCCTCCACGTGGAAAAGAGGCCCTGCAACAATCTGAGGCAGCTTTGCTCCCATCGCACAATAAAGAATAATAAGATTCCTGTTTACTTAGATATCAGCTGCTATCTCACAGCTCTACCCCCCAACCCCCGTCCACATAAGCCAATAGCTGCAACAGTATATTAGACAGCTATCTGGCATCTACAAATGTCAAGAGGAAGATAACGGCTGGCTTCTGGTAAGGTGGGGAGTGAAGGAGGGGAAGGGTGGAGGGGAAGGGGCTGGGGGGGTTTGTTGGCACACAGCAGGCTGAACATATGCACAATTTCTCAGCTAGACAAGCATAGTTCACTTAAACAATTTCAAAGGGCGGCAGCATGAAAGGCTTAAGCAAGCAGCTGTCAGTCTTAAAACATTTGGTAGAGAAGAGCCGGAGCAAATTGACTGTGAGTGTCAAGTCATGTGCCAGTTTCTTCTTATGCTAACAGTAGCATCTTAAATCAGACAGTAAAACAAACGCACTTTAGGTTTATTGACTATGCAATGTTTCAGTCAGGGATCAAACTGATACTATGACAAAGGTGTTGGTCCTTGTGTTATACACTGACAACTAATCAAAAAGCAGTCAAATCACAGAGACAGTTGCATCTTTAGTATTGGATAAAATCATAGAATCCATTGAAAAGGTGGGAATAGAAATTACAGGGCAATACAGCACTGGTGTTCGACACAAGGGCTGAGAATCAGGTGACAACGGCCCAAGTATGGTAGAATGTAGAATCTATGTTTTTTAACAACCAAAAGAGTAGTTAAACACTTTGACATGTACAGATGGACACCAGAGACAGGAGTTACCACCTCTAGCTGATTACACCTTTGAGATTTCGGAGATGGCTTCAGAAAATAATTGCATAATTTTTTGGCAAGGTGTTTGAGTGACCTTACGTAGGGGGTGTTGGTTGCTGGGATGTCCAATTAGAAGTGCGGGACGGTTTTGTGGCTATGGGTGAAAGGAACAAAAGCTGAAGGAAGGGGAGTCATTTTCTGTAGAAAACTGCTCAGGGTCTTTTGAATGAAAGAAGATCATATAATTGCATCGTCCCTTCTCCCCGAAGATTCTTTGATTGGACAAATTCTCCTACTAAACAACATGTTTTTATCTGTAAACCAATATCTCGTCTTTGCAGGGTTATCCACAGATCTTATTTTTTTGAAATCGTCATTGAGATATCATCTGGCGCAATTAAGAAATCGTGAAAGATGCTCTTTTTTTGTGTTAGTTGGATGAAAATATCAGTAGAAAACTACACTTTTACCTAATGTCACATTACATGTACATTTGCCTTGGATTGCCAGGCCGTTGAATCAGCGCCGGAGTAAAGTTGGCTCCGCTGCTTGTCTATTCTGGGATGGGGGAAAGAAAACTCTCCGGTTTGTTTCTTTAAACCAATCGTAACCGTCCTGGGGGGTGCAAAGCCCCAATCCTGGAGCTAGCACATGGATTTAGTGAGAAGACAGGGACATCCTGCTACCTTTCAGATGTCAGGCTTCATCCCAATGTACAGTACTGTGTGTGTTGAGCCTGACAACGTGTTAATATGAGCATCTATGCAGCAGCAGCAGAGAAATCAGAAGAGGCAGCTGGAGCCCCAGAATCTCCAACTTTACAGTGGAAACATGGTTAATGCAGCCCATGGTGTAAGGCCACTACAGGTAGGTGCTAGTTTATGCAGGGCTCACTGTGTCTCCATCAGGCGTCATTTTATCAACTGCAGCAACGGAACATAACTAGTTTCCTTAGAAGATCCTCTGTCAGCTCCAAACCTAACACTCTCAGATTCATTAACTGAAGTGGGCAGCCCTGTGCTGTGACACACACACACAAACACACACACACACACTGAGCCAGTGAAGGGGTCTTTTTCCGGCTGGGTTTCGGCGGCTGCACCCTGTGTGCATTTAGCTTGTGCGATCATGCGTGGCTGGATATAGACATTGTTATTAAAATGCTCAGGAAGCGTTGTATAATTTCTTGGCAGCGGACCAACAAGCGTTGTCGCACCTAATTCTTAGAAAGTGAACCAGGTGACGTCTCCACGCAGCGCTGTTATTCATGAGACAAGGTTAGCTGCGCTCGGAACACGCAAAAGCTGTTCGATGCCAGACAAGCGAAAGGTGAACAGAGATGTCGTTCCCAAAACATTTCAACCTGTGACAGCTGAAAGTTGGCGACTGCAGGCCCCCCCGGCATTCCAAATAATGGCCCTCTGTTCTATTTACATTTTTCTCCTGCTGGTGTTTTCTTTCCTTCCCCTCCTTCTCCCCCTCCCTCCGTCCTCGTCAAATGAGACGCCGAGCACCTGTCATGTTCGCAGCGTAACGCCTCCTTTGTCATTATGCGCCAGTGACATCATTACAAAAGTAATCAGAGGGCTGTGATTAACAGCAGGCTAATTAAAAAGACAGACTCACAAACTAACTGACAAATGTGTATGCTGATCCCATGCAGCGCTCACATCTGCACACACACAGGCATGTACCGGCAAACTGTTCTGCTTCTGTCATCTCGTTTCCGTTGGTGGCGTGCTGTATCTGCACACACCTGCGCTGGCTACCTGCTAGTTTCAGAATTCATTTTAAGATTCTTTTCTGCTCTAGAAATCACTAAATGGAGTTCTGGCGGGCCAAGTAGTCAAGATGCTGCTAACCTCTATTGGCCAACAACACAGTCCCATCAGCTGAGCTGCAGCAGTGATAGGCATCAGAGCAGCTGTGTGGTCTGCCCCCCTCGCTGCTAAATGGCAACTCGAAGCAGCTCTGGTCTGCTCCTCACTGCTGCTGCTGCTTTAGTTGCTCCTAACGTCTTGCTGTTGCATTGATGAAACCCCCCCCTCCTTCCCCAGCTCCACCGTATCGTTGCTGCTCTGTTCATATGGGGGAGTAGTTTAGCTCTCCCAGTCTTAAACTGTGGGAGCGTCCCCTAATGCTGCTACTGCTGTGTTCTGGTTGTCTTTCCTGGTGCTCATGAAATATCAGGGGACTCTTCTGAACACAACCATACAGCCAAACGGAATTACTAATTTATTCAATACAATATCTCAAAGCATTTCTATTGTCTGCGTTGGTCTTGAGAGAGTAGATATTCTTAGAAGGAAACTTAAAACTGTGTTCCTTTCAACTTGCACTTTGACGGTTATTTTGTTTTATTATAACTTATTAAATATTGATACAAGTGTACGTATGAGGCAGCATCTGCTGATCTACTCTGAGCCGCGTTAACATAAAGTTTGATCATTTACTTGAGAGCAGTGTTAGTAGCCCATGTGTGCAAACACTGTTTCTAGTTACTTTGGAGCCCAAGGCTAGACATCCAGTGGCCTCCTGGAGTCCATCATACTCATATTTATCATATTTCATAGCTTCATGTAAATGTATTTAACTTCTAGGTTCTGTCATTCTGTCATAGAACCAAATCTTAACAAGAGTTATCTCAATACACTTTACAGCTAGAGTAGGTCTAGACCACGCTCTATAATTTACAAAGACCCAACAATTTCAAAAAATCCCCCAAGAGCAAGCAAGAAACCTGGGAGAGACCCAGGCTCTTGGTGGGGGGGCATCTATTGCTGAGTGATAGACATAGACACTAATACAGATATAGAGAAATATGATTCATAACTATTATACGAGTTGGAATGATGAACAGTAACACAGATAATGGAACTTTACTAGAAATAATAGTTGTAGCAGTTGTGGGTAATGCAGGGCGTTGAAGAGTGGAGAAGGCCACAGCAGGGCATCGAGCAAGACCGCGGGACCTGCAACTCTGACTTGATGCACCCCAATTCAAACAAAACTGCAGGGCGAGAGAACGTAAGGACTCCGGTGAATAAGCTTCCCCGAGATGAGTTTGGTAACAAGCATTACTGGGACATGAATGGACGCAGATGGAGAAAGAGAGGAGAGAGGAAGTCCCCCGGTGGTCCAGAACCATTACAGCATAAGTAGGAGCTGGTCCAAGGCAGGCCTGAGCTTGCTCTACAAGGGTTGGTAGATCAATCGTCATCATCAGGGCTCGACTCGACTTGAATCGGATTTGACTAATTGTTAACCCAAAAATAGTTTCACTACATTTGCATCATATGTTAAGTTAGATACAAATAAAACTCAGTGGACATGACTTTTTGACAGCTGTTATTCCCAGATCAAACATCTGGATTTATAGCCAATAACGTAAAAACAATAGATGGATTGGTTTTGACTTTTATCCTCTAGATCAGCTTGGGACATTGGGACATTTATTGTCTAGATCATTTGTCAAGGAAACTACTGTGCACAAACATCCACAGCATCCTGGTGAAGAGTCATGTCCTCATATGTTCCATGCAAAAACCCTATAATAGAATTCACCTGGTTATTCATGAAGCTGCACACATGAGACGTACGCCACACCGAAAGGCAAAAATTAGCAGCAGCCAGACATTTTATTCCAAGAGTCAGTTGACAGTTCCACCCAGGGAAGCTTTCTTTTCCGTGTTTTTCATTAGTTTCATTATTTGTGAGAGCGAAGATAATAAAGCGTAGGTCTTAGGTACCGTAAGGCTTTGCGTCTTTGACCTTTTCAGCACACGTTGCTGCTGTTGTCTTTGGGTGTGAGGGAATTAAAGGATCACTCCGGGATACCTTGTCTAATCTAATCAGTGTCAATCAGGGAGAGGAGTTCTGAGGTGTGGGAGGCTCCAGTATGAGCTCGGGGACTATATATACACACTGTGCAGGGTTCTGCAAAGGGCATCCCTTAATCAACTGACTGTAGAGGGGAGGCGCCACTGCAGATCAAAATCCACCTTTAAATATTCTTATGATGAGTTTATGGCCTTTTCTCTTGTAATACACAGTGTATACATAGAGCAGTTGTATAGACAACATAGGTCAGCTGTATGCAAAATGAAAATGCCCAAAACAAAGCACTTTTGAAAGCTTTTAAATTTTGTTTGTGTATTAACAGGAACACTTTCCATTTAAAACATTATATACCACATTAACATGAGCTCTCAACGAGGCATAAACCTCCCTGTGTATGTGCGCCGGCTCCACCCACTGAACCCACCCGGCCACACGTTAACATGATTAACACTGGTAATGGTCACGTGATTGGTTGAGTTTCAGCCATGATTTCTGTTGTGATTTTAAAACTAGAGAGAACCGTGTGTGATAGTGCTGGGCGCTGGGGTCCAAACCCCTATAGCTCTTAAGACCAGTTCAGTTGAAAGACTGGCGACGGGACCAATCCGTTTTAGGACATCCCAGGGAAAGGAGCAGTCACTAGTTGGGCTGGAAACCAGAGTGTTGCTGGTTCAAGTCCCCTACATGGACCAACGAATGGCGGTGGACTGGTAGCTGGAGAGATGGCTGCTCTTGAGCAAGGCACTGAATTGAACTGCCTGGGACTCATTTCACCAAGCTATATTTAACCCTTTCACAGGCTGCTGATTGAAACTATATGTTAACCCTGGTTTGGACTGTTCTTAGATCAAAACCTCCTGTTTAACCAGACTCCTTTCACTTCAGAGTGGCAGTTCACCCCCACCCCCCCCGGGCTGTCACACCAAAAATGTCAGAACATTCCAATGTAGGATTTTAAAATTAAAGATGTCCAATCAAAGCAAAAATGTAACCATCTTCCAGGCTGCTAATTAAAGCTATATGTTAACTCTTGTTTAGACTGCTCTTCGAACGAAACCTCCTGTTTCACCAGACTCAGTTCACGTCAGAGTGGTAGAACACCACCCTGGGGGGGTGTCTATCTTCTCTATTACTAACACTCTGAAGTGAGGTTTCCCCCACTCTGACATCTCTCCATTAGTCCATGTTCCAGTATTGAGCATGTGTGTGTAATTCAGGCCTGTGTGTAATGTGTATATTAACAACAGAGTGAAAACACGATTTCCCCTTGCGGGATTAATAAAGTGTAAATTATTGTGTTAATACATAACTGTTGGCTATGTGTCTAGCGGGTGTGCTATATAGAATAAGAACGATTCAAAGAAACTTGGACACATGAAAGTGTTTATTGGCTGTCACAATCTATATTTTCCTTTAAAAAAATGTGGCTAATTGGAAATGTGAGTGGCTGCTGCGTAAGGAGGCAGGTTGGGGTTAACAACACAGGACTGTCCCCCAGGTGACCGGGGTTCATGTCCCGTTCTGGTGTCTCATGTCAGTTGAACGCACGTCCTGACCCAGAGCGTCTAAATATGAATCCAAAGGAGACTTTTGCGTCAATACCAAACGCCAAAGGCACCCGGCCAAGCGTTGAGAAGAATGTGTTGGACATATATATAAATCATGTAACATGGGAACAATATCTTTCAAAAAGGATACCTGGATCTCTATTGCTGGGTAATGCCACGTAGAAAAACAGACACCTATTGGTATGGAACGTTGCAGGTTATTAACATCAAGTCAGGTTCAAATGATACATTCAAAGACAACTTGGGTTTCCACTTTGTGTAAAAGTTTAGAAGACAAAACAACGGATGCAAATATAGATTTTATTTTTAATGATGCAAAAACCAGCACCTACTCAGACACATGTCCACCCCACCCCCCTCCCCTTACCACAACACACACATAAACACACACACACGCAGGGCACGCTTGTTGTTGCCTCCGAGACTGCAGCAGCTGTCAGTGTGTTAGCGTGTGAGATAAAACCAGGAGGCTCCGTGATGCAGCGGGGATCTGAAGTGCCAATTAATTAGGATGAAGGAAAAGAGTGTGCGAGCATGCTGCAAACCCACAGCATCAGCACAGATGTGGAAAGCAATGTTTCTTAAAAGTATGGGCCGGAAAAAGTGGAAATACACGTGTTTTTTTTATCATAATAATCCACTTATCCAGGGTGAAAGACTACATCGGTATCTGGCTCTGTGGCTGAAAACACTCTTCATTATCTTTACACATTAGCTTGACATGTATATTCTGGATTTTGATGATCTTGAACTGCACCAGCCACATCAGTGTCAGTAATTACCCAATGTCAATGTATCAAAGTAGCGTATGAATGTCTTTGTTAACGTTTAGTTGTGACTATTGTTCAGATGCATGTGTAAGTCCCTCTGCATTTGAATGCAGCAGACATTTGCAGCATTTACCTGTGCGAAGCGCTACAGCCCGCCTCGCAGGCTTTGGAAAGATATTTTCCAAGCTTAATTTGAAAAATACCTTGGAGGAAGGGTATAAGACTTGAGTGGAGAAGCGGGCTGTTTGTGTTTCACCTGCTCGCAGCGCTCATTTATGCAGAACAAATCCAGTGAGGGCAGTTTGAGTCGGAGCCAGTCCAAAACACAGAGTAGAACGTTTCTAAAGAGATTACCGCCGTCTTCCCAAAGTCTACATGTTTAGTTTGCTTAAACCTCCCAGTATTTTCACTCCTATAGTTTGACGTCTGTAAAATGTGAACAGGATATGAATGACTCCTCGGTAAATGCTTCCTGTTCCCAGATAAGGCCATGTTATGGGGTAGGGAGTTACGTGACATTATGGCCATACCACTACATACAAACTGGGCCGATCAAAGACTTCATTCCTTTTAACGGGGACTGTTATACACAGTTTAGTCTTGGGTCTTTATTTGCATCAACGTCTTACTTTCTGCTGTTGCACATCTGTGTGTGTAGGTGTCACACAGTTCCCCACACCTTGAGCTTGCCTTTCTTTCTCACCTCGTCCTTGTCTTCCGTTGGTCCAGACATGTCCTCTCCATCGGTCTGGCTGGTGTTATTCGCTCGGACGGAAAATCACTCACAATCTGCTGGTACTTTCTGGCCCTGGCCTTTTTGCACACCACACAGATGTCAACTCTGCTTGAGTTAGGAGAGTGGATATCAATGCTTCATATGGTACAGTTGGTACAGCAGATCTGGAATCTTCCTCCACAGACTACATCCAAACTGAAATCCATCTTCAACAAACTAAACTAGAATTAATAAAGAAGGACTCAGAAGATTTTTGAGTTGCCTCTAGCGTCCTTCACTCTGTGAATAGGTCTTTTTTTAAGTTTGGGCAAAGAGACGAAATGTGAACTGGAGAACTTGACAATGGCTTTTTAAATGTTTTCATTCCTAATTTGCATGTTTGAAATCATTTTATACTTATTTTCCAATTATGCCCGCAAAGCCTACTGCTGTCTACTTGTCTGGATATTTTAATCTTTTTTTTCATTGTATTTTTGTTTCATATTTCATTATGCATTGATTGGAAAGGGATAAATGAAACAAGAAAATGCAGTAAAGGCTATGAAATCGTTACGCTGAGTCAAGATTTTGGATCCTACTGTTACCATCCTGATAGTATTTCTTTAGAGTCTCGACTAGTCTCGAGTGTCCAGACCGTCCTCCATGGTGCTGCGGACGAGGGTCGGGCTTGTCCACACAGCGTTACTGGACAGGAGAAAAAGGTGCTCTGGTTTATTGGCATTTCTTTAAACCAATCACAATCGTCTTGGGCGGAGTCAAGACAACTGTGAATTACGTTCTATGGACAATTTCTGTTAAAATATACAGTTAACCAACTGTTCCAGACGTTTAATGCAACACTACTATCTGTGCATTTCACAAACATGTCTGTATTCTGATTTGCACCACAAGTATATGGAAATCATCCAGACTGTCTTCACTCATACTTGTCCTACTAAATGTATGATAGTAGCTGCTCAAAGACTTTACAAACAAACACAATATTTGAAAAGTACATCGATTGGTTAAATAATACAGCATGAACATCTAGACCACAACTATAAACAATTAAAAATATATATCAGCATTAACTTGAATAAAGGCTTTGCAGATGGCTTTGTTCCTGTTGGGAATGAATGAATAATAGAGATAATAGAGATAGTAGAGATGGTAGAGATAGTAGAGATGGTAGAGCGGGAGGGTCTACTAGTGGAAATGGCTCCCAGGTCACCCTACAAATTCATTTCTGTTCTGCATATACTATAAATATATGTATGTTTTTTAACCTGAGTGCCTTAGTATTTCTTTTGGTTGCAATGGTGTGTGAAGTTGTAGTCGAGGTGCCTCTCCAGTTTGAGTTTAGCTGGAGCTCCTGTGTCCTGGGTTAAATCCTGGGGAATGGGATTCGGATTAAGACTATTTCCTGATTCCCGGGAAAAGTTATGTCGGGAAATGGGAAATAAAATGAAATAAAAAATGCGTGTCTATTGATATAATACGTTAACGTTGATGCAGGCGGCAGGGCTCTAATGTTGCCATGGTAATAAAGGCTCACTAAATTCATCACGCAGCAGTCGTCTACATCTGTGGAGGCGGAGAGAGCGGTTTCTATCTGCGGCCAATTTGTCACGAAAATCTGAAACCGCCTGAGAGCAGTCTAACAACGCTCTCTATTTTTAGAAAGCACACTTCCAGAAGAAAAAGAAAGGGCAGCGTTAGAATGCATTGGAAACTAAAAGAAGTGTGGAGTCTAAGTTCAATCCAACGCTGATATTACAGCAGTGTTTAGGCTTTTTTTCCAAATTAGTGTTACATCGGCCTATGGCCCTGTCTAATTGCAGTGCACAGTTGTTCATTTCTTTGTGTCGTTGTCTTCAATCTAGTTGAACTTGTATGTGTTTCAAAGAGAATTATGCGTACCCTGCCTTAATAAAGACATATTTGGTTAACCTGGAGTGAATATTCCCGTTTGCAGCTACATAATGGGGTTGGTTTTATGAATTTAGAGTTTATGAATCATTGAATGGTTTACTTTAGCACCTTCCTTAGTTTATATAATGGAGCGCTGTAAAATATTGGTTTTATAGCGTTGCCTAGATTTTCAGAAGACAAGTCTCAGATATTCCACCTGGTATTTCATAATCAGCGCTGCAGCAGACGTCACGGATGCAGCTCACCTGATCACGCGGCACAACTGAGCATTCAAACTGTGTTGATGATGGACATAAACTGTGTTCTTTTGCCCAAATAATAAAAAAATTGTGAGTTTTGGATTTGGGAACGCAAATTTGAATGATTTTGATACATTACTTGGGCTAAATAAATGAATAAAAACAGCTTTTTCCTGGGATCTGAGTCATCTAATTAAACCCTAATGCGTAGGTTACACTGTATCTCCTCCATGTTTGTACTGATTTTCTTTTTAATCCATTTGATTTATGTTCTTCGTCTCAGAGTTTTAATCGCAAACTTGCCTAAGTAACAACAAGTAGTTAAAAGTGTCTTTCCCATCACATATGACATTATGGGTCATTTTAACATCTCCACTCTCAATATAAATGGTGGCAGAGATGTGAGGAAGAGGGCTTGCCTCTTTGATTTTTTAAAACAAGAAATATAGCATTGTTGCAGGAGACACACAGCGACACTTAAAACGAGACGGACTGGGGGAGGGAATGGGATGGGGGGTGGTTTTAAGTCATGTTAGCAGCATAAGTGGGGGTGTAGCACTCCTATTTTCTAAAAGCTTTCTACCTGTGTCCCACATTGTGGATGAAAGAATGAAGGGCAGACTTTCAGTAGTCCGGGCCCAGTATGAGCTTATTAATCTGTTTTTTATTAACATATACGCTCCAAACTCAGGACCTGAGAGAGTTCTTTTTTTAAATGAGCTCGGTGCGGTTTTGAGTGAGTGTGAAGCAGAGGAGTATTTGTTTGTGGGGGGAGATTTTAACTGTAGGTAGGATGATGGACTAGACAGGAACCACAGTAAACCTCATGCTGTCTCTAAGAGAGCCATGCAGCAGCTGATGGTAACTCACGCTTATTAGATGTATGGAGGGGGGGCCATGCACGGCAGAAACAGTACACCTGGGTTCATAGTAGAGACAGCCGGTTAACTATGGCTAGATTAGACAGGTTTTTTAAAGGGTGCTCTATATTGCCTGGTTGTTTTCTGACCATTCATATGTGTACTGTGATCTTATAATTACCAATATAAACCAATGGCCTGCATGTAGGCATTTTAACACTGCTTTGCTTTGAGATGCACATTTCAGAGATGTTTTTAGTTTTTTTGGAAGGGTGTCTGAGTCAGAAAGGGAGATTTTAGTTCACTGAGGCAGTGGTAGGACGTTGGCAAGGCTGACATCAGGCAGCTCTGTCAGCAGTACACTCTCAACGTTTCTTGGGACATTACTGAGTCTATGAAAGATCTGGAGATATCCATAGTGGACCTGTAGAGTTCTGCAGGTTCACAGTAAGTCGAGGCTGCCTTGAAGCCCTCAAGTCCAAAAAAGCCGTCTTGGTGGACCTGCGGGGCTTGAAGGCACAAGGTGCAGTGATGCGGTCCCGGTTCCAGAGCGCTGCGCTCATGGACTCTCCAACCAAATTCTTCTTCAGCCTGGAGAAGAACAACGGTCAGAGCAAGATGATCCACGCTCTGCGTTCGGCAGGAGGACAGCGACTGTCCATGGCGTCGTAGATAAGGGAGAGACCCATGGAGTTCTACGCCGACATCTACAGGACAGAGTACACGGACAATGAAGAGGCCTTCAATGGTTTCTGCAGGGACCTGCCCACAGTTTCTGGGGATGACAATCAGGAGTTAGAGGGGGCCCTGACTGAGGAAGGGGGTGTTCAGGGCTTTACAGAGCATGCAGGGGGGAAAGGCCCCTGGCATAGATGGTCTGCCAGTGGAGTTCTACAGGACTTTCTTCATGTTTTTTGAGGCAAGTTTTGTTGACTGTCTGCTTCGTCTGAGGGGCCGGAGGGCTGTGTTGACTCTCCTCCCGAAGAAAGGAGACTAGACGGACATTAGGAACTGGAGGCCACTCTCTCTGTTGTGCTCGGATTACAAGCTGCCATCCAAGGTCCCGGCCTCCGGGCTGAAGCGGGTATTGGACATTGGTCATCCACAAGACCCAAACCTACTGCGTGCCCGGCAGGTCCATTGTTGATTATGTGTCATTGATTTGAGATATTTTGACCGTCTCTGGTTTGTTGGTTCTGGACCCTTTTGGGGTTTCTTTGGATTAGGAAAAGGCGTTTGACCGGGTTGAGGACCGTTACCTGTGGAAATGATGGAAAGGTTGGGCCTCAGCCCTGGTTTCATCGCCAAGATAAAGGTCATGTATGAGAACGTTGAGAGTGTGCTAAAGATTAATGGAGGCTTATGTTAGTCTTTCCCGGTAACCAGGTGGATCAGACAGAGCTGCTCCATGTCAGGGATGTTTCATGCTCTGTCCATTTAGCCCATGTTGCACAATGTCCGCTATTTTATCCGGTTTTAACACTAATTTTACTTTTTCGGCCTATGCAGATGACATCGTCCAGATGTTTTTACTTGGAGATGATGATGTCGTCTGGAGGCCCGTAGCCAGTACCATTTTAAGAGGGATAGCAGGTCTGGGTCTTGATGCATTGTTTTTTTTAGTGGACTATGGCTGTATCCCTTTGTGTAACTTGCCTCATTTTTATCAAGGACTTTTTAAAACGTGGAAACTTTTTAAATGGACTGCACTTTCACCAGCAGGATCTCTGTTCTGGCTCCTGCAGCCTCTGGTTTGGGGGGCCCAGCTGGATCTCCAAGATGGCAGCAGACCCGGCTTCACAGAGAAAGGGGTATCATGCAGGCTGCCGGTCCTGGTTTCCTGAACACGGAGGCAGTGGCCCCTCTGCTGGGCCTAAGGTCAACCCGCCAAACCAGAACCATCCTGAATGAGTGGACTAAGAGACTAGATGCTAAGGAAACTAAGATGCTGCAGGACTATTTCAATGGGACTGACAAAGACACTGTGGGAGAGGACGGATCTAGTGTGGACAGATTGCCACCAGACAGGAAGCAGTGGACCTGCAGCAGACCTGCAGTGGATAATCCTCCACGGGGCTCTAGCAGTCACTGACTTTCTGGCGAGGATTAAGGCCACCGTGTCCTCCTCATGTCCCTCCTGTCCTCTCACTGAGACTATCATCCACTGTTACCTGGACTGTCCCAGACTGGAGCCTCTTTTTAACATGTTGAAGACTGTGTTTCTGGACTGTGGGGGTTTACAGAGACTTATTTTATTTTTGGTGCTGGCTACAAGAAAAAAAATGCAAAGAAGTGGCAATTGTTGAATTGTATTGTTGTTCAGGCCAAACTGTTAATTTATAAATGCAGGAAAAAAACAGGTGGACAGTGTGTCCGGCTGAGAGTTGACGGACATGTTTTTCACCCTGGCTTCACTAGACAGACAAACAGAGGACTTCTAGTTCCTGTCTCTGATGAGGGACATGGTGTCTCTGGTCCAGGGTGAGTGAGGACAGGTTCCTGTCTCTGTTTTGTAGAGCAGTGGTCTTTCACCACAGCTGTGTGTTCCGTGCAGTAGAAGAGCTCGTCTTTCACTCTTTGTTTTCATTCTGGTCCGCGTCTAATATATATTCTAATGTATATTTTTATTTGTTGGCATTTGTGAAGTAATGACATTTTTGTGAAAAATACAAGAAACGTTTTATTTTTTTGAAAAATAAAGTTTTTAAAAAAAGTCTCAAATCTCTCTCTCTGTCTCTTTCTGTCTCTCTCTCTCCATTTTCTGCCCTTGACCTTTTCCAAATGACAGGGAGCCAGTCTATAAGACACGCGGTGGAAGCTCAGAATCTCATCCAAACAGGTCCAGTCCGGCGCCGCACACTTCTCTCTCTATTAGGTGTTCTATATAAATGCACTAATATGTGCTCGCTGACACAAACACACACACACACACACACACAGTTGAGCTCAGTGGGGCAGCACCAGCACAGTTCACACTCAGGTTAATTGTGGGGGGTGAAGCACGGGGCGTTGTGAAGAGAGAGGAGTTTATTTGCAGATTACAGAACCAGATGAGAAGCAGGGAGGAGACACAAACACACGCACACACACACCTCTGAGTCTTATCTTTGATGGTGTCATGGATGAAGCCGACTTCCACAACTAATACCAACTACTATCTGTGGCGCATGTTCAGCACCAAAGTATGAAGGTGTTTAAAGGGGCACTCAGTGAGATCAGTTTACTACCCCGAGTGGGGAAACAGCAGACACATGCATTTGGCAATGAATGTTGCCCCACCGCAGTTTGATTTGCATTTTGCCAGATACTGTTGTCATGTCTGGCATAAGTCATTATTTCTTCTCAACCTGATCTCACACAACTTAGTGAAATGTGCAACGGCCCCTCGACTCAAAATCTGAGGCAGTTTCATGTAATTGCGATAGATTCCACGATGGGCCCACAGAAGACTTCTTTGGAACAACCACGGCCCATTAAGGTACCAAAAAGGTTGTGGGGGGCTCACGGCTCTGTGACCCACGGGAAGAACAGGGCGGACGGGTGTATGTATGTGTGTATGCATGTATGTATGAAGGTGGTTTGAGTGAGTTTTAACAAGCATCGCCCGATGCTTGTTAACAATCAGAAAAAAACTGTAAACACGTCGGTGTCCACCAGCTGTGGGATATTGTTACAAACCTGGTCAAAATAATCAGATTTCACGATGTGTGCTTTTCCAGGACAGCATCAGGCTTTCTGAGAGGATTACCAAACATGATAGCAGCAGGCTCGGACCTCTCTCTCCATTAGGTGTTGTAGATAAATTAACCCATTTGGTTTCACCGACACACACACACACACACACACACACACCTCCCGCAGCTGCTATCGGCAGGTGGAGGTCGCTCCAATCATAAGTGAATCAGTGTATTTTCTGTCCCTTGACTGCCGGTGACAGATTGAATCATTACGTCCTGATCAACACTGTCTGCTTTTCTCTTCTCTCACCTTTTCACACCTCTTCTCCGTTCTGCCCTGCTTTGTTTTTATCTCTATAGGAAAGGGAATTCATATCTGGCTGCAGGACCGTTTGCTGTGTTCTGAAACTCAGTGTCCACAGCTCTGTTCTCATGGGACCGAGAGAAGCTGGTGATGTCGGCTGAACAACTGCTACGCCTCTCTACCCTGTTTGGATCGGTCATATTTGTTTGGAATTACAGTAAAAAGCTTAGTGGGAATTACCTGAGGGGTTTTTGGTCTTCGTTTCCTCCTGCAATGAGAAACGAAGTCTGCAGAGGAAGGGGGAAAGGATTGCATCGAGTCATCTTTTACTTTTCCTCCAGATGTCCCTCTTTTCCCCCAGATGTCCGTCCCCGTCCTCTGTCTCTGTGTTGGCGTTCTAACCTCTGGTGGGTTTCTGAGGACTGTGGTTAGCTGGTCCTCAGATCTCTGCAGGGTAAATCCAGACAGCTAGCTAGACTATCTGTCCAATCTGAGGACTATGGTTACCTGGTCCTCAGATCTCTGCAGGGTAAATCCAGACAGCTAGCTAGACTATCTGTCCAATCTGAGGACTATGGTTACCAGGTAAACAAAATGGACATTATTTGCAAAAATATATAACAAAATCTAAATATAACTATTAATATACACAATACAATTCATATAAATGAAGAAAAGGTTAACAACTTTCACTTGCTACATGCAAAGTGGAGCGCCAGTGTCTAGATGTCTCCCTGACAGAGCTAATATCAATGTTTTCTGAGACTTACATCCCACACATATCAGTAAATATGGTTTTAATATTGATTAAGAAAATAAAAGTTTAATCTGATAAACAAACTGGAATTCTGCACCTCTGCACTCGCTAGTCTTCCTCAAAGAACAGGTGTGTTTCTTAGACAGAATCTGAACTGTAGAAGTACAGAGACTTGACTTTCTTAGAGGCAATCAAATTCAGTTTTAGAGCAACTGAGCTGTATTTCATTATATTACATTTCGTTATATTACAAGTTTATTGGAATTCAGTTCCAAAACTAAGAAAGGAAATATTAAACTCTTCAAATGCAGTTTATAAATGCTATTATTTAAGTTGAGCTATGGAAATTCAAATGGAAATCATTCAAATTCAGTTTCTAGTGACCGCCATGCCGATGCAGAGACCAAAGCCGCACAGTGACAGTCTGGTGTGTGTGCGTGTGTTTGTGTGTGTGTGTTTTATTTCTTCATTTTGTTATCCCTGTCGTGTGTTTTGGTTCTCTGTCCGTGTTCCTGTCTCCACCTCTAGTTCCACAGAGCATGGACACGCCCCTCCTTGATGACTCTCTCCACACCTGGCACTAATTCCAATCAGTGCACCTGTTCCTCATCCAGCCCCATCATCTGCCTTCAAATTTCAGTCTACCCCCCCCCCCCCCCCCCCCCCCCCCCCCCCCCCCCCCAGTATACTATTTCCCCAGCCTTTGCTATTCTGTCCTGTTGTCTAGTTTCCTGTCCTTGTACCGCCCTGTCTGCTTCCTGTCCTAGAAACAACATACCTTTCGGAATCCTCTGCCAGCCCAACCCAGCCATCCCAGACCCAGGACCCCCCCCGCCCCACCCCTTCATCTGTCCCCAGACATGACATTAATATCCATCTAAACATCTCACTATGGAAAGCAAAAAAACTGAGCAATGGTGCAAATGATCAACTGAATCTTAATCCATTACAGTAAAAATTGATACTATAGAAATGGTGGTATAAGAGTGGATTGATCTGCATGTTAAAACCCTTAATTACTTACCCCCATACTTTTTAAAACTCTCAATAAAAACCTTCTGGAATTTTTTTATTCCTCCGTTCTTTGCTCATCTACACAATAACAGATTTATAGTGAAAGGCCACCCGATCTAATGGAGATGCTGCAGGGAACAGCTCTTACCGTAGTGCATCATAGGCACAACTGGCTGGAATTAGCAGCCAATGGAGGCCTCTGCTGTCTGAAAGAACCACCTCCGGGGACGGGGCACAAACCGGGAACCTTTCTCAGCTGCTTCTGTTTCTTTGGTGTTGGATTCAAAATTCACCAACCAACATTTTCAATCTAGCAAGTAACTTGATTGGCTGGATTAGCAGTTTCCTTTTCAAGTGTCACGCCCACACCCTCTGCCTTGTGTCTGTGGATTTGTTTCCCGATCCTAGTACTGCTTTAGTGCGTGAAACCTCTTTTGGTGACTTTTGCTGAGTTTCTGAGCCTCTGTTTTCACCCAGTTATGAAGTTGTGAACGGCACATGCCTTCAGCATGCAGGGCTGTAAATCAAGGAACCTTGGTATATGTGTGTGTCCTTTGTTTTAAAGATATCTCAAGGACCGTTTATCCCATCTGCTTAGCTCTAGCTTCCTGCGTACCGGCGTTGGGAATATGTAGCAGTTTGGACTTCATTGGATGTTAAACTATGAATGAGACCAACCAATAATGGTTAAGCGGGGCGGGGCTTGTCTGGTCATACAGTGGTCCTCAGGCTTCCTCCCACAGTCCAAAGAAATGCAGGTTAGCTTCATTGTTGACTCATTTGCCTGTAGGTGTGAATGATGTGGACACATGTACGTCACCTCTCACCCAGGGTCAGCTGGGGTCAGCTCCGCCCCCATGAGACTCTGCAAGGATAAGGGATTAAATATGAGGGATGGATGGATGGATGGGTGGAGAGTTAAGGGAAGGAAAAGTGTCTCCATCCTGGGATTGGCTGTAAACCACTCTGTAGCTGGAAGACACTGGGAAATCCTACATCGTCCTGTCCAATTACAACGTCCCTGTGCAGCTGAAGGAAGGAAATTGCAGTTTAATTAAAAATTGTTGAGTGTACTTAAAAGAAAAGTGTCATTCATCAATATTCACAAACCATCTCTTATTCAGTTGCTTGTTACTGGCAGATATAAGACGGATAATACTGGCTCTGGCCATGTATTAGTCAGTATGTCCATACAGTTTACGTAATGAAGAGTAGATGTTAAACAGATTAAACGGCGAGACAGAGACATTTTAATGTGGAAAGGAGGTAAATGCGAATAATACTTATATATAATGTGGAGGTGAAGCAAACTAGAGAGCAGGTGTTTGAGTGGGGAGCACAGGGGAGTGTGAGTAGGTGTGACATAAAGGAGAGGGTGTAAGAGCAGAGGAATCAGGAGAGTGGGAGATGGAGAAAGAGGCAGGAGAAAGGGTGAGAGCGAGCTCCAAACCAAGGTGCCATGTGAAGACAAGACAAATGACAAAGAGTGAAATGGATTTCTCCCTTTCTTCTTATTCCTCTCTCTCTCCCCTCCTTTCTCGCGTTCCTGGCTCTCGGGGTGAGGTAACATCTCTTGATGCATTTCGTTCACCATTAGCACCGTTTAGATTCTGTTCCAGCCAGGAGATACTCTGTCAAACCATTGCCAATAGAAAATGGCCTTTTCTTGCCTTTCCCCTCCCTCCCTCCCTCCCTCCCTCCCGCTCCACCTCTTCCCCACCACTTGGAACTATTCATCTTTTTAACGGAATGCATTTGGGCATGGATGAAGACCTACATTTATCAGCAGGGACATTAAGTACATATCTCAGGGAAAAGAGGAGATTTATCACATCCTATTTAGAATGGCTCGGAGGGGAATGTTTAGCTTCCAACTTGAGTCAATGGGGGGGGGGGGGGG
>NC_048428.1:1081673-1088529 GCF_013103735.1 Etheostoma cragini | reverse complement strand
GGGAATTTGACTAAATACAAGAGTGATTTTCACATATTTTTACATTGCACGTGTTTTTAAAGACAATGAGGGGAAGGTTCATACTAGTGAATGGGACTACAGATAGATGGAAATCAGGTCTTGTTGGTAAATGTGTAAGCCCTGAAAAATAATAGGTAACCCTTACCCCTGTACCCTGCATGGTAGCTGTGTTGCCGGATCCCATTTCACATGAAAATCCATGGGATCGTCCGAACTTCCAGCTGACCGAACCAATCAGCTGACGCTAAGGACTAGTAGCAGTTACAGGTGTGTGTGATGGCCGCGTTCAAAACAACAGTACATGATAAACAGACGGTTTATCTAATCACCTGCCAGGCATTTTTTAAATGCCCCGCCCTTTTCCAACCAGTGTCCAATGACGGCTTCCTGGATGCTTCTGCTCAAGGTACAGCTTGCCGTATGATGGAATGTACTGTATATACAAGGCATCATATTTAAATGGTGATTTTGTTTTTGGTGTAAAATCAGAATCTGCCACGTAACCAGTAACATTTCTCTGTCACTTGAATGTAGTAGTATAATATTTTCCTCTGAAGTAGAAGAACACAATAGTATATAGAGTGGGGTTGCATATTAAGTGATTAGAGTCCTCATGTTGGCACTAGTGTTACATTTTAATTGTAAACCAGAAGTATGTGTATATATGTACCTGTACAGTGTATTGATTCACTGTTAAGAATGAGTCTTTATTATGAAACAAGGCATTATTAAAGCATTAAAAACAAATATTGATAAGTGTGCAGGCATAGATTACAATAAAGTAGAGCTCAGATCACATGCAACTCGCCGTTCCTAATGTGTGTGTGTGCACACCTGCACACTTACATAGGTATCCGGTGTGCTTGTGTTTACCTGCCACATTGTGTTTATTTGTGTGTGTGATAGTCACACAGCAGCAGGCCATTTGTCGCCCCTCCGTCAGCTGTGTTCACTCTTTCCCACTCCTAATTCATCATTCTGCTTTGTTTCAGTGGAAACCTGCTGCTGAGCCTTTCTACAACACATTGCAGATAAATCCACTCCAACAGTTTGCAGTGGGTTTATGACACACTTTCTGTCAGCAGGGTGAGGGAGGGATTTTATACAACCCATCGCTGTACAACATGATGCAGAGCAGTGTGCACGTAAAATTATCCAAACGCAATATGTTCATGTCAGCATGGTGTCTGCTTTTTTACAATTAATCCAATTATAACCTCCTCAGTTATTCTGTTGACAGACATGTAAAAGACAGTTGAGGTTACACAGAGACGTATCGTAACTGGAACTTGTCGGAGGCCTGTGTTTTTTCAAACCATTAACACCACCTGGCCTTTTTTATACATGTTAAGTTTTAATTTAGTAGTTGTGGTCATCATTCCTCTAAAGCACGATAACAGTTTAGTCATGACTGCATCGGTGAAATGTGTTGTTGCTCATGGTGCCCGGTGTCTGCTGGATGATACGATGCTCTCATCAGACATAAACCTTAACAAGAATGGGACGGATCAAAGATGGTGGACAGGGTTACAAAATGTATGTCTCAGTAACACACGGGACAACAACGAGACACAAACCCCGGTCCCCTGGGTGAAAGTCCTGTGTTGTTTGACCCATCCACCCCCCCAACCAACCTGGCTATCTGTTAACACAATAAAATGAGTTGATTAGCCTGCTGAGGAGGTGTTGTGCAGCCTGTGCCCCAGTCAATTGGTCAACAGTCCTGTTTCCTGGTCCCACCGGCTGCCCTTATTGCCCTCAAGTTCTCAAATCCTCAAGAGCGATCCTGTCTCCGTTGCAGACCTCTGGGCTGTCCACCAGATGTGAGAAACCCATCGCCATCCTCCAGAGGTCTACACTAGCCTGGTCACCCTCTAGACCGGCTCTGCCCATCGGTCCTGTCGTCTGGTCACACTCGAGAGGAAAATGAATAACTGCTGGAAAACAAGCCATTCAAGAGTCCAATGCTGGGAAGCAACCCCTCAGGTCCAACAAATGCCCCTGTGGACATGTTTTGTAAGAGAGATCACTGGATCAGAACCACTTACTGCACATGGGATTTGATGACAAAATGCAAAGGTATGTGGACATGTCCATTTGAAGACAAGACCACATGTCTTATATACTGTATGTGGCTCCCTGTAAACTCTGACCCTTTGGGGAGTCAGCAGAATGGGTCCATCAGTGAAACACAGTATGCCATGAAATAGCTTCCCTATCCCATACTCCAGTCCAGCCCCCAGCCAAGACGCTGCTGCTGAGTCAGCCCCGGCCCCCGCCCCCGCCCCCGCCCGTCACGGGTCTCTAATGACTCCGACAACCCTGAGCCTTCATATTGTAAGTTGGATGAAAAAGAATCCCTTTCAGTGCTGGCTGCAAAAAATACCTTGAGCAGCAAGGATCCTTTATATTTGAAGCTTTACTCTGCTGCTTCTGGCCATTTGTTGCTCTGGTCGGACAATTTCTCTAAGGCCTTTTGTCTCATTAAGAGCCAACTGTTAACCTGGAAGTACCACTGGTGCCCCTCAAATAACACGGATAACATCAGTTAAATGGAATCAAATTAAAATATCAAAAATCAGGACATTAAGGTCAACGTGCTTTTCTGAATTTAAAGGTTAGTAGATACTGTACTAAGCAGGTTTTAGAATTCAAATGTCTTGGTCTCATGTGTCTAATTAATAAATCCTTCTAAAACTGGGGCTTTTTTGAAAATAACTTCCTTCTTTAATAGAAATTCATAAACATATGGCTGTGTCATGTCCTATCTCAGACCTGCTAGATTATCATAACTCAAGATATCCTGTAAAAACTGTAACTGTACATTAGATTCTTGAATCGGCCCTCATCCTTTCATGCCTGTATATGGTGTTATAATGCTACAAGGCTACAAGATGGACATGATGTCAACAGATCACACTCGTCACTGGATGGCTAGACTAGCAATGCAAAAACGATGGGTGTCCAGTTTTAGCTTTGAGGAGTTGGAAGCACAATTAGTTTCATGTCAGTTATCGGCCGATTCAAAATGAATTGTCTTGGCAGGCAATACATGTTTTTTAATGTATTCTTTCCGTCATTATATTTTGGTGTTCATGTCGTTCCCCATCTTCATTGGCATTGCCTTACAGACCTAACAAAAAGTTGACTGGCATTTGGGAGTCATTTTGAATTCAGGATTGTGCCGTCTTTAATCAGGTTCGTCACTTGGGAAACCCCTGAGTGAGTTTCTGTAATAGCTAAACTCCTGTCCTAAGATGAGACGGGGGTTCTTCCCTAAATGAGGATTCATGTTTCTGTAATTGCAAACATCCTTAATGTTATGCTAAACTGAAATAAGATAGGATTTCAGACCCCCACCAATCCATTGGGCACTATTGTAATTTCCATTGGATCAGAGTACTGTCACTTGGCTGCCTGTTCTGCCAATCTTCCCACCCCTTGTCACATGACCAATCCACGTTTCCATGGCGACCATCCAACATCATGATAAAACTGAAGCAGCACTGTAATTGTTGCAAGCAGACTGAGCATATATAAAATATAAAATAAAAACAAGTGGCATTAATAATGAATGAGATGTGTTTTATTTAGCTGCAGATATTAATCCCAGAAAGGGAAATTACAATTTACACTCTGTTGTTATTACACACAGGCCTGAACTACACACACATGCTCAGTATCCATACATGCACTAATGGTCAAGAGCACCTTGGTAGTGCCCACCATACTATATGCAGAAAGTTTTCATTCGAGTTGAAACTTCTTGTTCTTTTTTGAATATTTTGGGGTTTTATGCATCTGACACCATGACTGATCTTGACGATCATTAGGAACATTTTTAAGCTTTACATTTTCTCATTTAGCTTCCTTGACTTGAACACACACTACCGCACATTGCAGAACTTATTGAGTGTTGTATAGTTTAACGCATCCCACGAAACAGGTTTGTATAACATCGTAGGAAAGGCTATGCAGAACAAGTGTTACGATACTTGATCTTATAAGTCATTATAACGTGCTTTACAATGTGTTACGATTATTGTTATAATGCATTATGCATATTTAAGTTCTTATAGCTATACTTAGACAGTGGATCCTAACAGATTACAAATATGGGTATAATGCATTATATACATGGTTTCATATAATGTGTTTATGTTGTTGATATAGGACCAGTGCTGTTCTGTTGCATAACCAAATATACATAAGTCACGCGCAACACCGTGTGCAAACCCAGCTGTGGCTATAAGCAGATGTGACCTGAGCATGATGCTTCTTTCTGTATCGCATGAGAAATGCTCACCAACTCATCCACGTAATGAGGACGGCCCAGGGCCCGCTTCCTCACGCCTGCCTATCTGCCTCGGACTTATTGATTTTATAGAGCATGGCCATGGCTTGATTGACTGATTGTTATCCTCATCTGCTCCACTGATTTACTGAAATGGGATTTCATAGGGCGGTTTTGTGTTGCTGTTTTCCATCTCTTCCCTCGCTGCGGCCACATGTCAGGCCCTCAAAGTCCTCTGTCTTGTTTCAAAATTCACTCAACACCTCCGTTCCACTTTATGTGATTATGCTTCCATAATGAAGCTCTTTATGAGAAAAACAGGCAAACAATTAATCCTTATTACAGATTTTCTTTTCAGATTTCTGTCCGTGGCTTGGCTCAAGCTTGACTATAGTCAGAAATCAGAGTCTGGCATATGCGCCGTGTCCCAGAGGTGTTGTCAAAGTGAAGCACAATATGATTATGATTAGCAATTATAGCACAAGGTTAATGAAAACACAACATTTCCTGATAAGGGGTAAATGAAATAAGGAAAATAATTGACATCAAAGTACGCTCACTCAGTGGGCTGATACTTGACTTAAACTGATTTGATTGCATGTTCCAGGTCGGTGTGTGTGTGTGTCAATGTGGAATATTTTTAACGGGCAGACTCTTTAGGTGTGTGTGTGTTTGTGTGGATGTGAGCCCCTCTGTGTGCTGTCTTTTTTTCTCCCGATGTGTGGAGTTTCTCCTTCAGGCCTGGAGTATTTTCTCCAAACAGAAACTACAAAAGTTACAAAAAGGTAAGGTGCGTTGTTTCTGTCTCCCCCCATGAGGAATTCCAAGTAATGACAACCGAACTGAGTCATGATACAAACACATGATACAAGCCTTCTGTGATCATGCTTCACCCCAACACACACACACACAGTTACTACATAGCCAAGCAGGACACAGAGGATTAAAAAAACATGATGGACTCTTCAGAAAAGGTCTTCATCTTCACTTGAGTTTCTGCTGTGGAAAGTCTCCAGACGCCACAATCTCCTGAACATGGTCTTTCTGGGAAATCCAGAGAGAGTTGGGTGGAGCTGAGAGTCTTAATTAGCTTTGGAGCAACTCATTTGGTCACGCCTTGAATGTAACAGATGTTCATTAACATCAAAAACCTAAGCACTAAAGCTAAAAGCCCTATAATGTGTGAGTGTTAGACGTTTGTCTTGGCTGTATTCCCCCACTGAGAGCTGTTGTAAAGGAACACATCAGGGCGGCATAGGGAGAAGGTCGGGTGGATGGGGGGTAGAAACAATTTATCCCATTGAGCAGGGTTCAATTCCCGGGGAAATGCGTGTATTAATCCAAACCACAATCTTTTTCCTAAAAGTAACTAATCGTTTTGTGCCTTCACGAATTGCTCACTTTTTGTGGCCTAAACTTAACTGTAATGTCTGCCAAAATGACCAGCAGCTCGCGGTGCTCTGTGCCCGGCTCAAAGTCCCCTATTGTGCTATTCCAATATGGCACCTGTCAATACATAACGAAATATTCTGTAGCCTATTTTGCCGTAAATACTGCCGACATTGTCCTTGTTGTTATGAAATCAGTATAGAGTTGAAGAACAGGCTTTTATGTCATTTTAACAGTGGGAAACATACATGTGTACAGACACAAACAGCAGCAGCAGTAGCGCCGCTTCAGACACGTTACTCGTGTGCAAAGATGTAGAAAACGCTACACGGTCGCCATGCAACAGAAACACCAAGCTCACACCACACTCACGCCACGCTTAAGCCATGCTCACGCCACACAGCCGCCACGCAACACAAATGCCACGTTCATGCCATGCTCACAGAAGTGCTCAACAGAAAGGCAGGCTGCCTTAAACTCCATGTCTTCTTTTTTCTGCCGTTGTCCTGATAGAAAAGCATCTGTGATGTCTATTATGTGTTTCCACCTCCAAGATAAACCCTCATTGTCCATGGTGTTGTAGGGGAGACATTTACTGATATTGCGGGTTGAGGGGGGGGTATTTTGGAAAACTGACTGGACGCTGTCTCTGTTTCCCTTCCTGCCTGGATGTCTGAAAACCCCACGGCTTGCGTAAAAATGGAAGTGGCGGAGCGGAGAGCCGATTGATGCGTGTTTCTGGGACGCGGCGTGACGTGCCAAGCATCGAGTTGAATGGCCGTGCAGACTGGAGATGCAGATTCAGTTCTATCTTTCCACACAGCCAGCGGGGTACATTTTGGGTTCCGTTACATATTTTCAATTTCACCCATGCACTCACTATACTACTAACACTCCAGAAACGCATGTTTTATCATTTTTCTATATAGTATTTTTTATTAACTGATAGATGAAACATGGACATCGGTAGGCAATAGCTGGAAAAGAAAAAGAAAAAGAAATAATGGGATTATGTATGCGTGTATGCACTTGTTTGTGTGCCTGAATGCATGTTCAATTTCTAAATAAGGGACGATGTTGTTGTGGTTTGGGGTTTTGTTGGGGGTTATTTTCCCCGTTTGGCCTTCCCTGTGTTTGTTTCTTGGTTTTCTC
>NC_048428.1:1068936-1081573 GCF_013103735.1 Etheostoma cragini | reverse complement strand
TTAAACTGCTGTGCACCAGCTTCTGCCTGCCGCCTCCTTGTTGCATTTGGGTCCTGTCCTCTCCTTCCCGTAACAGATGTAAATAGTTTGCATACACCTAAAGTAGAAAAAGGGCGTAGGACAAGAAGTTTTCTTAACTTCTTCCAACGCCTTTTTGAACATGGAAATTCATATTGTCCTTGATGAATTATTTACAATCCTTTTTCAGTTCATGGTTGAACTGAAATGTACGTGGTCCTATTTAAACTTTTTATTTTTCAATACTCAAAATGAACTTCATCCCAGAACAAAAATAAGGTTAAATACATTGGTTCTTATGTAATCCTAAACCATGTCCTTGTTGTGTTGAAACAGCAGAGCCCTGAGCAGTACATCAACCTGAAGGCAGTCTCTAATGCCGAGCTGCTGGGGGGGGGCAACAGGACTAAGTGAGTCTCTAAATGGTCTAAATGAAGATGAGTGAGCAAGTGCCGTGGTGCTGGTACAAAAAGGAGCCCCGTGAGGGGGGTCCTCTGGAAACATGTCAGATGCAGGTGCTGTTGTTCAGTGCAGTGACTCCACACCCCCCACCAGGACTAAAAACCCAGAAAGGTGGAACATGCAACACAGTGGAAGAATACTAAAAACATGAATCAAAAGTTTAAAGCCCAGTCAAGATTCACACCCAAGATTCGCAACAAGACGAGTTATAACTCGCGACTACTTGCATCGCGGCGGTCTGCAGCGTTCATACCAATGAGACGAGACGCTGGATCATCACCATAGCAACGACTCTTGTACGTCCGTTTTACCTTCCGGGTTTTTGTAGCTGAATATATCATTTGTTGCATCTAAATGTTAATGTGGACAACGTTAGTGATGGTGAGATGCTGTCAATGAATAAGAGAAAACATGTTATACTTCGTTATATATTAGACGCTTCCTCTCTTTAGTCACTCTCTATCTCGCTCCACCGGGTCTGGGATCATAGTCACCTTCAGGTCCAATCCTGTGACTCGACAGGAACAGGGTGTTTCTGTCAGTGCTCCCAAACTCTGGAATGCACATCTCGTAGGGATAAGTCCTCTAAGGACACATATACACTACTAGTTTTTTTTTTGAAGATTGAGTTTTGATCTCCAAGTGCTTTAATCTCCAGTAGAAGAATTAATCTATGTTACACTCTTCATATCTCAACAGGAGGCAGCGTGGAGACTCCGCCCCGCTGCTGGTAGTTGCCATGGTAACGTTAGTAGCTTTAGTCTCAGAGAATGAGAGGTTGTGACCGATAAGACCCAATCAAGAGGAGGAACAATGGTGTCGATCTTACTAAATGTCTCCGTTTGGCGCCGTTGAGACTGAAACACAACCCGCAGAGGCATAACCAACACGGGTCAGAAGGGGCTCCTAATGTCTCGCGTAAGGGGCTCAGACATGCCAGAGCAGGGGGAATGAGAGGCGGAAACTCCAGCGCAAGGGGAATGAGAGGGGGAAACATCAGAGCAGGGGGATTGAGAAGGGGGAATGAGAGGGGGAAACACCAGAGCAGGGGGAATGAGAAGGGGGAACGCCAGAGCAGGGGGAATCAGAGGGGGAAACATCAGAGAAGGGGGAATGAGAAGGGGAAACACCAGAGCAGGGGGATTGAGAGGGGGAATAACCAGAGCAAGGAGAATGAGAAGGGGGAATGCCAGAGCAGGGGGAATGAGAGGGGGGTATAGGAATATATGCGTAAGCACAGAACTTTGCAAAAGTTTGAGGCAGGTGTGAAAAAATGCTGTAAACTAAGAATGCTTTCAAAAATGGAAGTATTAGTATTTTATTAGGCAAAGGGTGTTACCACCAAATTGTTAATTGGATTTTTCTATATGTGTGTGTCTTTGTTACATTATTTTATCATTTTACTTTGATATTGCTATTTTCTGGGATGTTCTGTTTTAATAACTACCTTATTGTTTTTACATGAAACACATAAAGTTATTATATATGTGTATACTTGTTTCTGTGAGAGTTGCATGAAAAGATGTATTTAATAGTACCAAGTGCACTTTACCTTTAATCAATGCTTCTACTTGATATCTGATTGTATTGTCTTATAAAGCACTTCTGATTGGAAGCTGCTACATGAATAATGGTATTAATATTTGTATCTAACTGGAAAAGTTTAACACTTTGATCTTGTGCAATTTGTCTGGATAGAAACGTGCTCTTGGATCAAAACAATCCATAAATCAACGTTTAACATGGCTGTACTACAGGAACGAGAGAAAGAAGAGGTGTGAACAAAGCTGGCCTGCCTTTCTTCATTAAATGTTTGTCTCTTTTATCACGCACACTTATTTATAGCAGACAGCCAGCAGGATGGGCGCGGCGTGCCGTGGGTGTAACCGGGAGGCGTGCGAGAGTTTATATAGCTCTCAGATATTTAAACCCATTGTCTGCTTCCACATCAGTTCACGTTTCACACAATAATGAAGGTCACTTCCACCTACGCACCTACCAAACTTAATATCTCCGATAAACAAACTTAATTAGTGGGAAGTGATGTTCGTGGTGGAGGTGGGGATGGGTCTGCTGCCAAAACAGCTGCTGACAATCACCGAATACCTTCAGGCAAGTTAACGGGGTTGTTTTCAGCGTTGCCATGGCGGTCCCTTGCGAGCGGATGACACAGTGCGAGGAAATAATCTTCTGATGGACGCTGTACGGAGTGTGTGTCAGGCCCTTTGCCACAGAACCAAGGACGCTGGGTAATTGATGCTATTTAAACTTGGAGGAGCCGAGAAGGCGGCCAGACACTACATCTTCTTAGCTCTTAGGCCAGGCGACTTTATATATAAGTATAACACATTTCAGCATCAGGGCAACTTAAAGTGCTTTACATAAAAATTAAAAATAAAAACAGATACAACACGAGAATAAAAGTTGTATTGCAGTATAAAAAAATGAAACATTAAAGAAATGAACAGCCGTTTAAACAAAGGTCTTCAACCTTGATTTAAAAGAACTGAGAGTACTGGCGGTTCTGCTGTTTAAGGGGGGCAGAGTTCCAGATATGGCGAACATAGAAACTGAACGCTGCCCCCATCTTTTAGTTCTGACTCTGGGGACAGAAAGTAGACCTGTCGCAGACCACCTGAGAGGTCTGGAGGGGGTGGTCATAGTGTAGCAGCAGACCTGTCCTAGAGGACTTGAGAGGTCTGGGTTTGTGTTGTGGTAGCAGATCAGAAATGTGTTTTGGCCCTACACCGTTTATTGATTTATCAACCAACAGAAGTATTTTGAAATATATTCTTTGAGGCAGAGGAAGCCAGTGTAAAGACTTCAGAACTGGAGTGATTTGATCCAGTCTCTTGGTCTTAGTGAGGACTGGAATGATGTGATCCAGTCTGTTGGTCTTAGTAAGGACTGGAGTGATGTGATCCAGTCTGTTGGTCTTAGTGAGGAGTGGACTTTTGTGATCCAGAGCGCAGACTATTATCGTTCCTCTTTTGCTCCAAAAAACAACCACCTCAGTTTTTCCTTCATTTAATTTCAGAAAGTTCTGGCACATCCAGCCGTTACTTTGTGCAATGCACTTAGTCAGTTTTTGTATTGATAAGGTTATTTACTGTACATTCATGTGTGATTTGCATAACTATGGTTACTTATTTTGTTGTTTTCCATAATCTGAGCCAGTGGAAGCATGTAGATGTTAAACAGAAGAGGCCCCGGAATGAAGCCTTGGGGAACTCCACACGTCATATAATTACCTATGGACACAAAGTAGTCACTACTCTTTAAATATGATTCAAACCAGTTAGGTACAGAGCCAGAAAGGCCAACCCAGTTTTACAATCGGTCTAGTAATATGTCATGGTCGACCGCGACAAAGGCAGCACTGAGATCAAGTAATGCTAAGACTGAGATTTTGCCACTATCTGGGTTAAGGTGGATGTCATTAAAGACTTTGACAAGAGCTGTCTCAGTGCTGTGGTGTGGTCGGAAACTCTGTTTTGATACTAAAAAGTATCAAAACTGTTGTTTAGTGACAAAAAACGGTTGAGTTGTTGAAATTCCAATTTTTCAACAATTTTACTTAAAAACGGAGGTTTGATACCGGCCTATAGTTGCTCGTTAGTTATGTGTCTAGATTGTTCTTTTTTAACAGTGGCTTGATGGCCGCAGTTTTCAGGGCCTATGGGAGGATACCTGAAAGAAGACACGTGTTCATAATCTGCAGAAGATCAGGAGCCAAACAATTTGAAACATTTTTGAAAACACTAAGTGTAACGCTGAGATGTGGAGAACAGGCGTGCGCCTCAGGAGAGTTCTGTATAAGGCCCTTGAGCACAGGACAGAGACACCTGGCTTCACATTTGTCGTTTATACCTAAAGCAATAACTTTTACAGCATTAAAACACATTCACGGCTGAGAAGAATTATTCACCAATTTTGGATAAATGAGAAACCACATGATACGGGCAAAAGAGCTCGGGAGGATCATCAGCAGTAATGACTAATTATGATGTGTGAGAGAAAAGCCATTTGTTTCTTCACTTGCCTTTTTAATTATATAGTTATTGTACTTTTGCATTCTCCTATTGCACTTTTTCTGGAGTGCTCATCTGCTTATGAAATTTGTTTGATGGAACAAAAACAAACTACCAACATTTCTTGGATTCTGTCATTAATCAAACTATTTTTCCTTCACTATTACTTAATTGGCAGGAATATATGTTCCACTGCTTTATAAATTGTATTGTGTCAAATTTTCTTTTTGCGTATATACTATTACAATACTGCAACGGACACAAATCTGCATGTGTGATTGTATGGTTTATATATGTACCTGAATATGTTATGGGTAAGGGTTGATTTAATTTAAAAAAGTCTATTTGTTGAGCTGCATGTTACTATTATTATTATTATACTTCACATGCTGCATTCAGGATGTTTGTAGGTGCATATAACAACTTGGATGCCACATCTCTGGAGTATTGTTGAATCGTTGCTCTTGTATTTTTATTGTCATGACCAGATATTAACACTTTGAGTAACTTTTGAACCTGGTCAGTGTCCACAGCTTCATGCCTGTCTGTTACACATCCCATTAAAGATATTATTAAAAACGTTTGGTTTGAATGTTATTACGAGTTCATTTCCTGATAACAAGGATCACAAATGATGTGCAATATTTTTCACAACATCCAACGCACAAGAAGTGAATTAAAGGAAGGGTGGTGAGTTCATGCACCTGCTGACACTCTGCTCTCGTGGCAGGCCGATGAATCTTTGGAGACTGACATGTCTATTTTAAGTAATTAAATATTGTATATCAGTAGACAAGATTTCTGTAACGGGTTCTTAACAGGTCTCCCTACAGAATCTGTCAGACAGCGGATTCAGAACGCTGAGTCCTCAATGAGACCAAGAAAGGGGATCACATGGCTGCAGTTTTAAGACTGGGTTTTTGATTGATGGCTAGCTAAATCTGCCCTTTGCTGTCTATTAAAGTTTATCCAATACTGACCAGGCTGTCAAATTACTCACAATCAATGATGCACATTAACTCATACACTCTGCCCACCTCCGTCCACTCTTCCAATAGGTCAGACCGCCTCATCTAAAAAGCGACAGAAAGCTGCACTTGTCTCCTCTCAGCGGACCACAGCTGCAGATGCCAACACAAAAGAAAACAAAGGTGAAAGTTTTCCTTTCTCCGTGTTTTAAGTGCTCACCCCACGCTCCTACACACTCTCTAAATGTTTTTGCTTTTGCTGAACTATCCATGTGGCACAAGGTTATTCAGCAGCCGACACAAAGCCAGAGAGTGTTACTCAATACATGCCAGCGAGTTGTGGCTAAGGAAGGCTCTGTGTCGAGTTTTACTCCTTTTGTAAGGTTGAATGAATGAAAGCCCAGCTCTAGGCGGCCCGCCATCCTACCTCCATTTCACACAGTCCATCCCGTCTTCTTCGTAATCTTTTACCTGCTGGCCTTGGGTACCAACAAGATGAAGTCCTTGGAGCCGTGAAAGCCCTGCTGAACTTTGTGTCATGTTTGGTTTGCCTCCGGTAGAGGCACTAAAATGCCAGCTGTAACATGCTGTAAGGCCTGCACGCCCAGAATGCACCTAAACACATCTCCTTGTAAGGCCAGCACACCCAGAATGCACCTGAACACACCTCCCTGTAAGGCCAGCACACCCAGAATGCATCTGAACACACCTCCCTGTACGGCCAGCACGCCCAGAATGTACCTGAACCAACCTCCCTGAAAGACCAGCATGCCCAGAATGCACCTAAACACACCTCCTTTTAAGACTAGCATGCCCTGAATGCACCTGAACACACCTCCCTGTTAGACCAGCATGCTCAGAATGCACCTGAACACATTTCGCTGTTAGACCAGCATGCCCGGAATGCCCCTGAACACACCTCCCTGTAAGACAGGTGATGGTGCAGTGGATACGACCCATGCCTTTGGTGTGGGAGACTTGGGTTTGATTCCCACTCTGATACGTTGACCAATGTATCCCCTAGGAAGACCCTTAAGCCCTACCATGTTACTTCTAAAATATATAACAGTTAAATGTTTTTGCTGTTTTCTCCACGACACATTTTCAAACAGACAGAGAAAAAAAGAGATTTGAGCTTTGAGCTACTGACCTGCGGTCTGCGGGCGGTTAGGACTTTGGTGCTACCATGTGTTGAACGGATGCCGCTCACTACAACACCTACAAATTCCTTACCTGTTTACCTCAAGCATTAAAACATTTTAATTTATTATTCCATGTTTTTACAGTAGTGGTGTTATTCAACCTAATTAAAATAATTCCATTCTAGTATTCTCAATGACTTCTTCTCGTGGATTTAGGCTATTCATCCAGTTTAGCTTTGGCATTTAATTTTTCTTTAAATATGCCACATCTTTTTTACATTAGTGGTGTTATTCAACCTTATTAAAACCATTCTATTCCACTATTCTCAATAACTTATTCTCGTGGATGTAAGCTATTCATCAAGTTCAGCTTTAGCAATTCAGCCGTTCAGCATTCCCATGCATCTTCTGCAAAAAAATCCATTTTCTTGTTAATATAGTAGTCCATTCTGATAGATATTTCCCAACTGGCAGAATAAGCTACTAAGGAAGTTGTCCAATGTGATGGATAGTTCCTACTGGTCAAAATGATCTGCTGTACATTTAGTAGAAATAGTCAGTTCTGATAAATATTATTTTAAAACCTGAATGAATGAGCTACCCTACTTTTAATTACTTTTATAGACTAAGTCTTCCATTCCATCGATATTTTTCATCTGACAAAATGAGCTACCCTAACTTTAGCTACATGTATAAAAAGGAGTAGTCTATTTACTGACAGTCATTTCCCACCTGTCATACTGAACTATCCTACTTTAATGCAACTGTCTAGCTAGAAACAACATATTTATTGGATAAGTCACAGCATGAACAAGTAGCTTTACGCCTCATTGTGTTTAGTTGCAAAATCAAAAGCTTTAGCACTCAAAATGCGAGTTTAGCTTTGCTAATTTCCAACAGGGGAACATGGTTAGTAAACACAAAACTTATTTTCCAGCTGACAGCTTAAAAAGTCATAATCCAGCACCTAATGGTGTGCAATAAAACAGCCTGACACATTGTATGATCTCTGCTTGCAAGCACTACTATGTTTTTCAGTACAGAACTGAGCTCATAGTGCCCATGGTAAGATGTTGCAGTGGGATTCTTCACTGAAGCAGACTTCCTCTCCTTCTACGCCTGGATTTTATCTGTGCTCACAAATATGTATTTGTGCTAAAACAAAAGACAGCTTCAGAGGCTTACAGTACCAGGACAACAATGCTATAATAACATACACATACACATTCAGTGCACACATACACAACCCCCTGTCCTAGTCATAAACCTGTGAATTTCATAAACGCTCCAATCGGGAAGAATTTGGCCAGTGTAGGGCTGTTTCTTGTTAACAGTAAATAGCGTCACTGGGTCCTGGAGGTGGAATTACACTCTATCATGGCTGAGAGCTCATTAAAAATGGATATGAGTGGTTGACTAACAGTAGCTCCCAGGCTGGAAAGTGTCAACGGGCCCGCCGCTTCCCTTCCATGTTGTAAAAAATTCAAGCTGATGTGACACAGCGGGCACGTTGGTGCCAGACATGCGCAGTGATTTATGCCTCTCATTTCCAGTAGGGGACATTTTAAGTGAAAGCATAGGGAATTCGCCAATTTTACAGCGAGGCACTGCAGAGGAAAAAGAGGAAAAAGTACAGAGGGAAAAAAACAGTTGTACACTTGAAGAGATTCTCAGCATTGTTGGGAGGAAAAGCAACAGCGCCTGAATGCAGCATCTGTCAAGAACATGCTCACAAATGACGTGCTGGCACTCCCTGATATGATCCAAGCTAGGCTGCCCCACACAGTAAACAGCAAACCGAAGAGGATTTATGCTATCACCATGTGAATGGGCTTAATATACAAAGCAATAAAGGGAGTGACGCTGAAGGGAATTTGCACTGGTCAATGGTTGTTTGTAATACATCACAACATCAGCTCAAAAAGAGGAAAGAACAGTTCACAATTTGTGTAGGTCTCAGCCAACCACTCTTTTCAGTCTGAAATATATAGTATAGATATTGTAGTATTTCAGCAGATGAATCCTTTTGTCTTCGGTTGTCTATTAAATAATCCATCTCCACATTTAAAGATGAGTATCAGCACACAGTTTGGTGCAGAATGTTGGACAGTTTTGGTTCACAATGAAATGTCTCCACATCTATTGGATGAATAAATGACATGTCAAGATGCCCCTCTTGGGGGTTGTGGCCTTGACCAACTGCCACTCTGCTCGTTTGAAAGCCATGATGTCTGTCTCTCATGGGTGGGACAAATTCTCTGGGCGGGCAAAGGAGAGAAAGGGGAGGTAACAATGCCTCTTATGACCTCATAAGGAGCCTGATCGCAGATCGGCCCATCTGAGTTTTCATTTTCTCAAAGGCCGAGAAGGATATCCAGGGCTCGGTTTGAACCTATCACCATTTCTTGACACTGGGGGGCCATACGCATGCTGGGGGAACTTTTTATGCTTTAAAACACTCAAAGTCAAATTCCCATGCCATGGGACCTTTAACGACATTCCAATAAACCAGACCACGTTCTTCTCCCATCCAGAAGTGCAGTGTGGACTAGCCAGACCCTCCTATAAAGCGCTGGGGAGGAAGGTCTGGCTGTGCGAGACTACTAACGAGGTAACGGGGGGCACCTGGCCTGTTTTCCCAAGCTACTTCACCCCTGCTGCCGAAATACAGTGTGTGGGTCCCGTCAGCTGGACCAGCCTCACAGTCCTTTGTTACTTTGATTCTTTTGTGAACAAGGACAACATGCAGCTTACAGTGTTTATTGTATTCATACACCCTCAAACACCACTGCTGTTGACTTTCACACCCCATTGTCCTTTTGTTTGCAATTTCCTCTAATAACTGCTAGTTTGTAACACTAAGAATGGCGTCCAGAGCCTTCTTTTGTTGTGGCCTGCGAGCCGGTTATAACATACCTGTTTGGTTATTTGTTTGTGTAAAAAGGCCTTTCTTTGTCTCAAGATCAAGAAAATACTGTTTATCTATTTATATTGTTCACAAGAAGAAATAACTGAAATATAAATCCCTTGTTTGGGAGGATGCGCCATCAAGAAAAAGCCAGACAACATCAGCACTTCCTCTGACAACTCCTCTGTAGGCGCTGTTTCTCACACCTTGCATCTCATTGAACTCCGCTTTGTAAGATATCCCCAGTGACGTCTGTAGGAGAGAGTACAGGTGGTATCTCTCTGAAAACACACACACACACACACACACACTAGCTGGATGGATGAAAGACGACAAAAGAATAAATTAGAGACAGATGTTGTAATTTTTGGCGGGGGGGGGGCCTCATTAATCACACCTTATCAGCTGCTATCTGAATGAGGAGAAACTGAAAAAAATGAGTGACAAGCGACCGAAGAGGACAGAATACAAGATTGCACAGAGGAGGAGGTGATGGAGGAGTGTTTCTCTCTACTCACAGCGTGACTCAGAAGCTCCATGCAGTCCCTGACCTCCTGCCACCTTGGTGAATTGAATAAAGACGCAGCAGCAGCCCAAGGGCATGGTGTTAAATAATGGCAAGGCACACTGAGTACATTACAATTTAGCATAAATAAGGAACAGTAGAGTGGCCTCTGTTCCGCCATCTCATTAACCCTGTCAGGGAGAGAGATGGACATCTCAGAATAAATAAAGTTTTATCTCAACTCCGGAGGGACACGTCAAAGGAAAAGTGGACGCCCACACGACGTGGAGGAATCGGAGAAAAGACCTTGAGAGCCGAGGCATATTTCCTAAGTTTCTAAGGCATGGGTGATGATGTAACATTCAAATTTTTTGCATGTGTTTTTTTTTATGTGCTGAGATGAATGGAGAAGATGACATTGACTTCTAAATGTCTTTTACAGTGAAAGAGACCTGTGTGTTCTTCCTGTGAAAGTCACAGTGCTATTCAAAACAGCATGCACAATTAACCATTTTATGAAAACTATATAGAGTAGCAAATGCACTCAGCGGGGCTGGAAAGAAAACGCATTTTTAGGCTGTATGTATTCAAATTCCATGTACTCATAGTAAAATTAAAAAACTGTGCCTATTTAAAATGTTAATGATTGACCTTGACCTTGATGTTAGCGCCAGTGTGTCTCCAGATCCTTCTTTAAGCAAACAAATATTTTTCATTCATTAAAATTCACTCACACTGGTATACAGTCCCATTGATTTTCTCTGATGTCTCTTGCAGATTTCCTTTGCATAGTGCTTAATCATTAGCCAGAGATGCTCTCAAGTCTCTGAGCTTGTGTCCAAGTCTCAAGTCTCTGACCTAGAGTACAAGTCCCAAGTCTCTGAGCTAGAGTCCAAATCTCTGACCTAATGTCCATGTCAAGCATCAAGTCTCTGAGCTAAAGTCTGACTCTCTGAACCAGAGTGTAAGTCTCAAGTCTCTGAGCAAGAGTCCAAGTCAGGTCTCAAATCTCTGAGCTAGAGTCCAAGTCTCAAGTCTCTGGTGGTTCTAATGTGTTGTATCACCTGTTGTGTTCCATCCAGGCTTCTTAGAACACTGCAGAACTGTAAACATGGACTTTAAAGCGTGTAATTTGTTATCCAGGATTTTAGGTTATGCAGGGAGCAGAAAAACAGTCACCTAATCAGACATTCCCTAAACATAAACACATTTCACAAGTCCCGCAGCTCAAGTCCGAGTTGAGTTCAAGTCTAAAAACACTGTGTGACTTAAGTGTGACTCAAGTCCCTGTCTCTGTCATGAGCTCAGTGGGATTTCCGTATGAGTGTCTTACAACATTGCATAATATAACTGTCATCTACCGCAGCAGATACCAGCTAATGTGCTTCATGCTTATCTGTATGGATGCCATCTAATAGTGAATGTTGCGTGTCATGTCAGCAAGAGTAAGACACGCTAGTGTGGTCTGTTGAGGCTCAGACCGGATTAGGGCCCTCAATACTGTAGTGAGACTAAAGTGACTTTACAGGTGACCACATTAGCCACTTAAAAGGCTGTACAGTAGATGACTGACAAGTGCCCAATTTAGCTTAGTCATTGCCATGTCCCATTCTAACAGCAGCCACACTGTATCTGAGCAGATAGTTTTATGGCTGGGGGGAAATTGGATCCCTGGGGAGAAGGTACTACACCAATGCTTTCCTGTACTTTGTGATTGCTAAAGTAACTAATAAGTAGGACGTCTCCTATGGGCTGTCTCTTGTAGTGCATTGACATATTAATCTAAAGATCTGTCATCAAAGACCTTCCTCAGAGAATTCACCTGGTCTACAATTCATCGTTACTTTCAGTAAAGCCATCTTCATCATGTCTTCATTCATTTCTCTGTTTAGTTAGAAGTTCCATAAAGATTTCATTCATAAAGAAATTGATTGTTGTTGACCTATTGTACCAACTTATGCGTTAATGATGCATAGTATTGAATCACTATTTAGTGTTCGGAATTTTGGAGTTAATCGATTATTATTCAAGGCAATGGTTCCCAATTGTTTGCAATGTTCGTAGTTGGCTTAATGGTCTGACTTCCAGCTGTTGGGCTTAGTAAATACAATCTCTCTCTCTCTCTCTATTAGTTTTGGTTCATACCCTCACATATGGTCATGAAGGGTGGGTTATGACCAAAAGAACGAGATCCAGGGTACAAGCGGCCAAAATGGGTTTCCTCAGGAGGGGGGCTGGGGTCTCCCGTAGAGATCGGGTGAGAAGCTCAGTCATCCGAGAGGAGCTCGGAGTAGAGCCGCTGCTCCTTCGCGTCGAAAGGAGCCAGTTGAGGTGGTTCGGGCATCTGGTAAGGATCTCTGGGCGCCTCCCTAGGGAGGTGTTCCAGGCATGTCCAGCTGGGAGGAGGCCTCGGGGAAGACCCAGAACTAGGTGGAGGGATTATATCTCCAACCTGGCCTGGGAACACCTCAGGATCCCCCAGTCCAAGCTGGTTGATGTGCTTTGGGAAAGGGAAGTTTGGGGTCCCTTACTGGAGGTGCTGCCCTCACGAACCGATACCGGATATCATACATATAAATATATATATATATATATATACACAC
>NC_048428.1:1057337-1068836 GCF_013103735.1 Etheostoma cragini | reverse complement strand
ATATATATATATATATATATACACACACACACACACACAACATAAAGAAAATATGTGTTGATCTTGTGAACGTCTGTTGATCTCGTCCCCCTACACACAACAAACAGTGCTGTCTATGGTTCTAAACAGCGAAGTGATAGTCAACCTGTGTCTCAGCCAATGATTGTGTCACCCCTGAAAAATACAGTCTGCCTTGTGTGATCTATCCATCTAATCTGGCTCTGAGTAAAAGCTTTGACAAGTAATGATAGAAGCCAGTATTTGAAGTGATAGTCGTGTCATTTTCAAATTGAAATCATATTTTGATCTGAGTGGAAAAGCCTTAAAAGACTGAGCCATGTCTCCCAACAGCAGATCTTCATTCCTAGTTTACTATGACTTACTAAAAAGCTAAAGCTGAATACTTTTATAGGTTGTTGATTATGGTGGTCTTTTAAATATGAATATATGAGCACAGTGTTTGCAAATATTCCATATCACTGTGCACGAAGATTTCTTACATATTGTAAAGCCCTCAGTCATCATTGAACGCTTCACTGCAGGGCTGTTGGCCATGTCTGAGCTTTTGCACGCTAAGTCTATTGGTATGAATTCACATATTTGCGTTTTGAATTCAGAGACATCTGACAGTATAATACATGTGAAAGGTAAAATACCATTGACCTTTAGACTAAAGATACTGTATTTGTTTGGTACAGATCCTCACAGAAATCCCATTTTTCATATTAGTGTTCTTGTAACAATGAGAAAAACAGAAAAATGACCATTCCTTCCAATATTGTGTATTAGAGCTGGGCAATATATCAAGATTATATGGATATTGTGATATGAGACAAGATGTTGTCTTAGATTTTGGATATCATTTTATCATAATATGCCATAAGTGTCTTTTCCTGGTTTTAAAGGCTGCATTAAATAACGTGATGTCATTTTCTGAACTTACCAGACTGTTTTAACTGTTCTATTATTTACCTTTAACCACTTAGTTAATATTATAACCCATTGTTGTTTCTAAGAGCAAAACGACCTTTTACTTTCAGTCAGGATACGTAAAATCCATCTGCAACACAGAAATGATTTGAACCCTAGACAACCATTGTAAAAGAGACATGTGTAAAACGTCTGTCAGCACACCTCCAACTTCCAAAAGGTCGGTGATGGCTTTTTTAATTCAGAATTTTGAATCCATTGACTTTTTATAGTGTGGGTGTGATGTCACCACAATGTAAAGTCTCTGGGTCGAGCGGGAGGCAGTGGTCACATAGGAAAGTAAACCCGAAGGCTTGGACATTTTTTTGAGCAACTCTCATAGAAATAAACTGGGCTCCGCCATTAATGATGCATCTCATGATAAATCCATGATGGATGGTGGAACTGAAGTTGGCAGCAAGTGGCAACACAATTAAAAAACCTTGATAAGTATTGTGCACATTATGCCAATACTAAGGTTCAATTGCGAGACTGCCACCTCTGAAGATGTTGACTAAACTCCATCATGACAGCTGGGCTCAACAATTAAAGGCCAGCAGGCAAGTGTCATGTGTCTAACCCCAATGTATTGTGGGTGATGTGACAGGGGCTAACCTCCTCCTTAAACCCAATGAACCCCTGCTCTGCCTCCCTAAGCCTATAGGTGGGAAACAATGCTTTTATCTGGTTCCCTCAACCTGCCGTCCCATTTGGCCCCTCGGCCAGCCACACATTTGCATGTCAATCACAGCAGTGGATGACATTTAAAAAAGGCTGTAAAAGGACTGGTAGGAAATTACAGAAATTAATTGCGAAGCGCATGTGCACGTTTGTGTGAAATACACACATGTACACACATGCACACACAAAATCTCCCCGTATCTTACCACACACACGGTGCTCACCAGGAATTGTAATTACTTTACATTTCTTTGTGGAAGGAAGGAATTACCAAAACGGGCAAAGTAAGAGTCTCTGGGCGTAATTAACATTGTAGCTTTCAAAAACTCTTTTGAAACAATGCATTTTGCAAGACTTTCTCTTTCCTCTCTTTCTGACACTCTTACCTTGAGTTCAGCAGAATAAAACAAGCAGCAGACACCACTTCTCTCCCATAGATCAACAGGAAACACCAACAGCTATTTGCCTCTGAATAGTGAAGAATCAACAGAATATAATACCCGGCCCTTGCTTTGAGATTTAATGTTTTCATTTTGCCTTTATTTTCTCTCTCTCTCTCTCTCTCTCCTATCCACAGCAGAAGCAGAGTTATAAAAATTGCCTCGAGATATGGAAGCAGGTGAATAAAGAAGCCGACTGGCGACCTATGTTACCAAGAACTAATGAGACTGAAATGTTTGCTTCGTTCAAGCTTGGACATTTGACAAGGACTGCCCGTGTTAGCTTTGCCTGTGTAGCAGGATGACCCGGTGAACCACCCGGTGCCTATCAGCCAATCACTGCAGGAGGACATGGCACAAGAGACTTTAAACCTCCATCTTTTTGGATGGGACTTTGGACTTTAAACCAGTTGTAAGTAAAAAAGGAAACAAGATGTGAACATACTCGTTGCCTGTTTACAAATCAAGCAGTAACAGAGCAATGTTGTCATTAATTATACCAAATTTATTTATATAGCGCTTTTACATGGTACTCAAGAACACTTTACTATATAACCAGCACATCATAAACAGACAAAGCCATAAATAAATCACATTAAACAAGTATATATAAATCAAGTGAAACAATAAATAACCAGCACCAAACATTGGATAAAATGTGATCCTATTGGAAGGTCAATCATCCGGAGTAATGTCGGTGTTCAACAGATAAAACAATAAATGTTACTCCAACATTCACTCTAAGTTTTGCTCTGGTTTTGGTCCCCACCAACTCCTCAGAGGAAATATCTTTCTCTTAAGCTGCTCAATATTCCAGTTTTTTCACCAGCTAAAGAGTCATTTCAAATGAAATCCACATTTCTTTTGTATAGTTCCTTTATTACACTATTAACTGAGCTGGACCCGGTCTATAGTAGGGCAGTAGTAATAGTAATAATAGTAGTCACGGTTCGGTTCAGACCCCGGTTTAGGAGCTGTGGTTCAGTGTGAGTTTACTTTAATCAGAAAGTAACACAAGTGTCAAAAGCCACTTTTTCAAATATGAAGCAATGTCCAGCGAAGTTGCCTATTCAAAGCTATAGGTTTTGGTTGAAAATATGTATGTTCGACCAAACCAAACCAGGTTTATTTATAACCAGGAAGTGAGAATGTATCAGACTCCACTTCCTTCCTGAGGCTATTTTGCAGAGTAAATGTAATTGTGGCCTCTCAAGATGACTGTCATTGGTTTAAAAAATTGCAAATACACCAGAGCATGTTTTTCTCCAATCCTGGAATGTCGTGTCATTGTTGTGTCAATGTTGCCAATGGGAGACTATGTCCACTCCGACTGGTTCACACATTTGGGTTTTGACATCCAGCTGCTCTGTTAGAGGCTAGACATGTTCAAGACATGCTGAACTTTCGAAAGAACAACCAATAAAAACCACAGCTGTTGTTGCCTAGGAATGGGAACCAGCTCCCTTGCCACCCTTCATTTGATGACTCCTACATGCGCTGGCCATTGCTTTCTGCACTTTGCTCTGCACCCTACCTAGCAATGTGCAGAGAGCAAATCTTATCATTTGTAACAACGTTATCGTAGGATTATTCAACTGAGAAATGTTGTTTGTGAACATTTTGCACATCTGGAACATTGGTTTTAGAGTTACTTTTCGTGGTCAACCAGTGTGTGATGCCTGTAATTCTTTTTTCCTTGTATGCTTACCACTGTTTTTAAAGTCCATTTTGTATTTTTGTTGATATTTTAAATGTCAGTCACCTGTGCAGCCTTTACCTTTCAATGCTAACCCAAACTCATCCCCGAAGCATGGCGCGGTAGAAAGGGAGCAGCTTCAGTCCAGCCCCGGATGGTGACACACTCGTCTGACCCATGGCCCGAATTTCAGATGTACTGTAGACAGGCTGTTATCAGCTGCCATTGTACTCTGTACAATGGAAATCATTCATGTTAACACGGTATTGACGGCACAATTACAGCCTGCACAAAAAGCCATCTCCACTCTTCACTGGAAACGGACGACAAGGACAAATGAACACACAAAAGGAAACAGAACGTGGAATTAATGTTCACTTGACAAAGCATTTTCATGAACTTTGCCATCTTTTCTAAGGTTGCAATAAGTTAAGTTTGGTTGTATATTAATACATCTTAGTGTTGATATTTCAATTGCTCTTTGCCATAATGATGTCCTGCAGGCTTTCACATTGGCCCCCGTCAAAAAGTGAGAACAAGTTCTTAGGGATCACACGCTTCCTGTTCCATCGATGCTGCGAGGCCACATTCAAAGCTGTCACTTTTCCTGATTATAGACATTCACTCTCAAAATCGTGAGACAGTGGGAGGAGGACAAAGATGACATGAGATGATTCTATTAATGTTTGAAAACCACTTGCTGAATATTATTTTCCAAGTCTGGAAAGAACTCAATCGGTATTAATTCTGGAGAAAATAGAGAAACATTTTTGAGATGTTATTTTAGTTTAAATTGAGTTAGACCCTAGTAGATATAAATTAATCTTTTAATCTAATGTTGGAAACTATTCTCTATATGGTAATTTGTATGTTTAGACACATTTCTCATTTTTGCATGCTCAGTTGACTCTGCACCGACTGAGCTGACTCTAGATTACACTGGCAATTAGCTGGAAGGCATTAATTACAAAACTTACTAATTGAACACTGACTCTGTTTTCCCTTTAATTAGAACAAAGTACAAAATCAGCTCCAGTCCACTGTCAACTCATACACTCAAGATGTCAAAGCTACGTTGCGGTCGGCGGCCTCATTCGGCATTTCCTCTCTGTTGCTGCACCGAAACAACGCTGTACTGTACATACAGCTGCAATGTAAGCAGTGGGGGGGGGGCAACTTGTTCTATATGGTTCGTTTGGGCCATTTACCCCTGTGCAATCACACTTATAATCATATGATCATTTTTCTTTTTTGGGAGAAAACAAGAATTTGTAGTCGACCTTTACATTACTGCATGGTAATAAGATGGTAATAATGGGGTAACAGAGTTGATGTGAGCTGTACACTCAGCTCTTCTTTTTCGTTACAATTAAAACACAATAAGCAACCATTTAAAAATGTATGAATGCAATACAAGACCAAGTAGAACTGAAATACTAGAGCAGCTCAGGTTCAGTCCGGGCTAGAGAGGGGTCACAGGATTGGTTCAGGAGCTAGCCCTCATTTTAGTCCATTATAAAACACATTGGGAGCCAATCAAGACCCTAGATTGGAACTTTTTATGCATTCATGGTGGCAACCCCAGAAGGTGTCCAACACAGGTACATGGCGGTCCTTAAAACCTTCTAGAAGACCTGTAGTGTCAACAGAAGTTATGAGAAACACAACGTGGATCGAAACACCGTCACCTGTTCTGCTGTGATTGCAGTGAGGAGAAAGCTAGGGTTCACCCTGTCCAGGTGGCTCGCCCTAAAACATGGGAAAGATCATGAGCTTGTCCTCCACTGGGAGCCAGCATTGATAGCTACAATTGAAAAAAAGAAAGAGGAGAGAGAGAGTTCAAGCCCATCATGTAAAAGAGATTAAGCTGGTGATGTTAAGTTTTTGTTTAACAATTGAGAAAAATGATTAACTTTTAAGGTGAATGCTGCAAATTTTTGTTTTTATTTATAATGTGTGGCTGAGGTTACAGGGATTTCATATTATATACAATGCATGGCAATGACAGTACGGAAGAAATGATAACTTTTTGGATGATTTATTTTCTAAGAATTTTGCATCAGAGTTTTCGATCTTACTTTCAGCAACATCTAATACAAGTGTTGTTTTTTACAATCACACAGTACACACTTATTAGGCTTCTTCTTTTTGACAAATTCAGTGTTTCCCTTTCCCTGATAAAATGACTTTTTCCAAGAAATTGAATATTGAGGATATGTTTTTAAATATGGACGTCTTCAGTAGGCACCAATGAGGCTTGGGGCTGAGAGCAACAGAAAGGCAGTCAGTCAGTTGTGAGAGACGGACTGTTGGTTTAACAAAAAGAAGAACACAGAGAAACACCAGCCTTATCATAGGGGGCGGAAGTGTTATGGAGGACATGTGTGTGGGGTGTAAGTGATAAGTTAAAGAACACAGCACCAGGAGCGAATCCTTTTCCTCGTTGTCACCAAGCGATGTCAGGTCCTTCATGTGTCTTTGAAAACTCCCGGCAGGGTTTGAAGACCAGCGTACAGTACAGACCTCTAACTCAATGTTGCCTTCCCAGCACTAATTACTGTTTAAGCGTATACTTGTCTGTAAATGTGTGTCCATCACTGCGTTTGATGTGTACTTGTGTACGTGGATGGCTGATTGCTCTCTTGCATGTATCACTCTACCAGTGCGTGGGTGCTTTGGTTCTACGTGCGTGTGTAATTGAAAACATGATCTCAGAGGCGGGCATTTAAAAGATGAATATTCGCAATTATAGCATTCTCATTAGAGCGTCTGACCTTCAGGCGTGCTCCCCCCGTATCGATCGTCCCGACCGCTCGACTCTGGCCTTTTCCACCACCACCACAACAACACAGCCGGTCAGCTGGACCCTAATCATCTAAAGAGCAGGCCAGGGCCATAATCTGTCCCGCCGGCAGTGGGGGCAGCTGATGATTAGTGGCAATGACGAGACAGGATGTGGAGCAGACAGTTGCCCCCCCCCCCCCCCCTCCCCCCCACAGCTACTGTCTCAGTTTCAATAAAACAAACCCGACCTGTCCCACAAAAAGGGATCACAACTTCAAAAAACGCAACCCTGTTCAACATTTTGATTAAATGAATGCAATGACGTAATAACGTCACTGAAGGTGCTGTAAATTTGGGGATCAGAAGTGGAAGTTAGGGAGAGTCTCCAATAATTCTGTCATGTGAATGCTCCGTCTGCTTTAGCTGATTTACAATGTTGTTTGGAGCAGACAGAAAGACACAGCAGCACAGTGTGGTCACTCAAGCCTGCTGCTTTTAGTGGCCAAGGACTGGGGCTTGCCAACTCACCGTGGTGATGTCATCGCAGGCGAGCCATGCCAGGAAGAAGGCTCAACTCGCGCAGGGCCGGGCCAGAGCCAAACATCTGGCAGGAGGGAACGCTTCAGAAGCAAGCACCTCTTCACCTGAACAAGTTCCTAGATTGTGTGTGTGCAACTACCAGTAAGCAATGCTGACGTTATTATTTGTTTTACCTCATATTAAAGTCAATGCACATTGCTGTTCTATATATATATTTATTATAATGGCGGAGCCTCATACACCTTGTTTAGGATGCTGCATATTAACGGAGGTGTTGCTTTGCAAGCCTTAGGTTCTCCATTTGAAACATTTATTTTCTTGCACCATGTGCAACGTTTATGTTAAGGAAGAATTTTGCAGCTCATAGTTACGTGCTAAGCTGAATTTAGCATGTTGTGTATTCGTGCAGTTAATGTGCAGCAAATTCATCTTTAAAGGGACAAAGTATACTAATGCATTTCTATGTTTTGTATTTACTTATTAATAAGTCTATATTATGACATTTAATTTAATGTTTTTTGTACGTGCTAGGCATGTACTCATTGTTTAAACTTTATTTAAGTCTACATTCTACTGATGTATGCCTGTATCTGTTTCAGAACCACACACACCCATAAACCTTTATTCCAATAAAACGCCGAAAAGGAACACGTCTACATTCAAATCAAAGCCCCCTGGTGGCCACAACCATTTAAAGCCCAGCCCAATACACAGTCCCCCCACTCACCAAAACCGACCACATACCACATCTAACCCCGCTCTCATTACACAAAAGAAATGTATCTAGAGACATTATGTCTAGGGCTGAGAATCAAATTCTATACTTTTAGGCACTGACCAACTTCCCTCCTAAGTATCGGATATTGGTAATTGCCTCGTCACAAATCTCATGTCAAATCATCAGTGAGCCATTAACCATGCAGCATGTTTCTAGCAAGATCTAATTATTATAACGTTACATGTCAGAGACATGCTGGAAAAACTATATTACACAGAGATGGCTCACATAAGAGATGCTGGGAAATAAATAAGAAGATTGTCGTAATGTATTAAAGTGTGATTTATTTTATAAAATTGGTACTTTTAACGCTACATAGCCCTAGCTACCACATCTGCGAACAGATTTGGTCTATGTGTAAAAAGAATTCCAGGCTACCACCTTTTATTCCACTATACCAGAATGGTGATAAGATATAAGAGGTTTGGGTGAGCCTGCAGTCACTGACGTCAACAACAATGTTCATTATAACACCTGACATTGACATGAATTAGTTAATATAGCTTATCAAAATAATCGATGGATGTATTTAGACAACCAAGAAGGTATACAGTTTAAATAATCACTTTGTCTTACAGCCTGAAATTAAACCCAATTAAAAATTAAAACAAATGTTCCAGCTCTTTTGGGTTAAGGAAGTGAGGACCCAAACGCAGAGACAGGTAGGCAGGAGGACATATCACAAGGGTTTATTATAACAAAGAGAAAGTCCACACAAACACAGTAACCTGAAAAATGCAAAAAAACAAAAACTCTGGAAGAACTAAAAGTCCACAGATCATAAAGTCAAAAATCCTAAAAATACTCCAACTGTCCAAAGAGAAAAAGTAAAAGAAAAAACAGGAGGACATACACTGAGGGGAAACTCATGGGGGAAAAATAATAACCTCAGGGAAGAGCCCCAGAGCCCCAGAGTGACTACAACAAACTCTGACAAGAGAAACTTAATCCACAGGGTAAGAATAACGAGAGGCAGGGAAACAGGTTGAAGACATCAGGTAATCAGAGGAGCTGGAAGACACAGGAAGTACAACTAAAGACAAGACAGCACAGAAAACCAGATTATCAAAATAAAACAGGAACCAGAATATACAGACACTCAAGGCACAAGACAGAAACTACAACACAAGACCGGGGAGGAAACTAGGACACAAGGAGACAAAACAGAACCAAAATACCCATTATGTAGGATAACATACCCAAACCATAACGCCAGCTTTATTTACACATTCAATAACATACAACAATAAAACTAGAATAACAGAGTTGGAAAAGCCATGAGTCCCCTGACTTAATACTTGGTGGAGCGTCCTTTAGCTTCAATTACCGCAGCCAGTCTGTTTGGATGTGTCTCTATTAGCCTTGCGCACATAGATCGGGGAATATTTGCCCGTTCTTCCTGGCAGAATTGTTCGAGTTTAGTCAAATTCCGTGGTGGGTGGTGATTGACTGATGTCTTCAAGTCCATCCACAGATTTTCAATTGGATTTAGGATCAATGGATCAGCACACCTCAAGAATATCAGTGCTTGGCAGCATCCATTTTCCCTTCAATGCTGACCGATGGTCCTGAAGAGAAACACCCCCACAACATAATGTTCCCACCACCATGCTTCCCAGTAGGTATGGTGTGTTTTGGGGGGTGCTGTGTTTGGTTTTAGCCAGACATAATGCTTGCAGTTCAGTCCAAAAAAAAATTAAATATTGATCTTATCTGACATAAAACCTTTTTCCACATGGCATTGGAACCTTCCATATGTTTCATTGCAAAGCACAACCAAGCCTATGTGGGACCCTTTTATAGAAGAAGCTTCTTTCTTGGCCATACAGGCCAGCTTTGTTTACAACTTGTGAGATTGTTGTCACGTGGACAGACCGACCCATCTCAGCAAGAAAAACTTAATGTAAGTCCTTCTAAGTTGCCGTTTGGTAGCTTCCCTGATCAAGGTCCTCCTGGCTCAGTCACCCCGTTTGGATCTGGGCAAGGTGTTAGTGGTGCCATGAGCATTCCACTTCTTAATAATCCTCTGAATGCTCCTCAAAGGGAGGGTTAAAGCCTTTGAATTATTTTCCTAACTTGTGCCTTTCCACAACTTGATCCGGGATCCTTTTGAAAAGACCTTTCCAACCATGGTGTATTCTGTGTGTTGCTTTGCACTACTAGTAATGGAATCATCATGGAACAGCTGGTTGTATTAGGAATACTACAATACTATACATATACTATGTAATACTACAATTGAGGTCAGGTGGGCGGCAATTAGCCTGGTGTGTGATCTGGAAATGTGATGGTACCTGATTAACTTTACACTGATTACTCTAAGGGGCTGATCACTTTTCCAAGCCCGGTATTTTACTAATTACATTTGAAGAATGTTTCAAAATGTTGTTTTTACTTTGATGTTGAGCATTTGAATGTAAAAATACAACTTGGAAATAGTTAGATTTCATTTATTTTAATTTCCAGGGTGTAATGTGGCAAAAGGATATGAGGATTTTCTGTAGGCACTGTACTCATTATGTCGTGGTACTAGTTAGAAAGTGCAAATTTGGACATTCAAATCCCGCCCTTTGTACTTCTGCTTTCATACAGCCGGTTAACATGGTCCTCCGTTGATGGTTTTCTTCCATCGCAGTACTGTGAACTAACCTGTTGTATATATGTTGGGTTTTTGGTGCAAGGTGCCATGCGGTGTTTGTCTACTGTCAGCGTCATTTTGACACCTCCATTCATTTCTGGGGGAGTAGCCATGCAATGCATTCTGGTGGCTTTGCGGGGACTTTGGTGAAGTGGGGCATCGAGTCACCCTCTCCTTGTTTGCATAAAGTTGAACGCCTCTCAAAAGATGATGGAAATCTGTTGAACTGACCGTTAACTAACCTTAAAATGAATACAGATCCAGCAACTGCATTACCTATTTCTTGCTTAAAATATTTTCTCAATACATGTTTCAGCAAATTATTTTTTAGAAAATGAGTGATTGGGTATGAATGTAGGAGGGCAGAGCCTGTTTTTTTTTTGCATGTCAGTGGTCAGTGGCTAGCCCACTAGCGTGCACACTAGCTGGGAAAATGGGAACCATGAAAACAACGCCTAAATGGAAAAGAACTATATGAAATAGAGTTGAATCAAACCGAACATTAGGCACTACTCAGCCTATTATATTGTGTCATATTGTTTGTGTATTGCATCCACCCTCCCGTGTTCATAGGAGATGCGCACACACTCCCACACACACAACATTAAGTCTTCATGTCCGCTCTCTCAAAGGTTCCACTTCTCTTAGCCTCTGTCTTAAAGTTTTCAGACACTAATAGGCTTAGAAGCCACTAGCAGTGGATTAAGGGCAGAAGGAAAGGCGAGCTACCTCGTGGTGTTTTCTCCTTTTTCCTCTTAAATGAAATGAGGCTGTGGCTTGATGTGCAGCAGGGTAGGAAGGGGACACTGGCTGTTCATTTGAAGAGGGTGACACGCAGTGATCTAGTTCCTCTTCCCAGGTCTGTCTAATTACCGGCTTGATCACCGGCCTGACCTTTCACATTCAGGCTGGGCAGAAGAAAGCGCCAGCACCTTGATAGAGCAGGATAATAAGAATGGGGGGGGGGGGGGGG
>NC_048428.1:1055258-1057327 GCF_013103735.1 Etheostoma cragini | reverse complement strand
ATAGATTGAAAAAAAAAAAGGGTGGGACTACAAGGCCTTTAGGTAATTGGACCTTTGTTTCCTCTGGGGAAGTAGGCCTGATGAAATGACCCATGTTTCTCTGATCTTTCTTTCTTTTTCCCTTTCTCTTTTGTTTTCTCTCCCATAGCCCTCCTCCATCTCATGCTTCTTTTACACTTCTTTTCTGTCTTTTACCTTTGAAAGTAAACTTCTCTTTTTTTCCTCTTTATTGCTATGTCCTTCTCTTCCTATCTATCAGTCAGAGCAGATGATTGTCTAGAGTGTTCACAGCGAACAAGTTGATGATGTTTCTATTATGCCGCTGGCGCCAAACCGGAAGAAAACAAACATCTGAGGGTGAAGAAGAAGAAGAGGAATATTAACAAGAAGGGGGATTTACACAAAGACGCAAACAAAAATGTCATACTGGAGAGATTCTGAGATTCAGGAGTCTCAAGCAAGATACTCGTTGTATATGATCAAATTAGAAAGCGTCCTGCCTCCTGCACGCTCTACCCAGCACGACCCCTCGCCTAAACCAGATGGAGGATTTGCAGGATGTGAGAACGCGTCTGACACGGAAATCTCCTGTTGGGTGCTACATGTGCAACGCGTTCTCACTTCCATTTTGTAATAAAAATGAAGACAGACAATGGTAGAGAGTGGTATGAAAGATCAAAATGCTGCATAAGGAGGCAGGTTGGGGGGGTGGATTGGTCCAACAACACAGGACTGTCACTCAGGAGACAGTGTTCATGTCCCGTTCTTGTCCCGCGTGTCTCACCCTAACTGTCACGTTCTTGTGCTGAGTGTCAGTGAATTGCACGTCCCGACCAAAGGCGTCAAAGAGTGACGTCTAGAGTCCCGACCAAGCGTGTCTAACCACGGCGCTTAAGGACACTTTGTGCGTCCATAACAAACGCCAAAGACTCCTGACTTCCGCTGGGGTTGGGAATGTGTCTACACGTATGAGAAAGGCTAACCCCAGACCTGATTCTGTGGACATTGTCTGGAGTTCAGATGAGAACATGGCTTAGGTCTTTGTTATTCTGTGTTCTTGTGAAACGTCCTCAGTACTGGACAATTAAAAGTGCACATTTAGCCAAGTACAATACATTTGGAAATATGTCGGCTTGCTTCCCCTGTCCATCGGAGAGGACTTGTGGCTGACTTGTGACAGCTGACTTGTGTGTGAACTAGACAAATACACAAGCATGCTGATTAAATCAACCAGTTGTCATGGTGAGGAATATGATCCAGTGACCCATTCCAAATGATTTTAGACACTTGTTGCTAAATATAAGAAATGCTATACTTGACCAATGATTGAAGATGTCGTTGATTTTGCAAAATACAGACTTTTTCTTTTTTTTCTTTTTATTGACTTCTTGTCGGATCTCTTATGTCACCAACATTTGTTGTCAGTGTGTTCTTTGAGGTCAATTTATCAAAATAATGAGCATGACTTCCTTTCTCTCTCTCTGTCTCTTTCCCATGGTGAGTGAAAGAGTTGAGCATGAACTTGGTGGTGTTTGAGCGACTTTCATTTTCCAGACCACTTTATTTTAAACACACACATACACTCAGCGGATCTGTAGAGCTGACACGTTGGTAATTGTGTGAGGATGAAAAATATCAGTGAAGGCTGGAGGCTAATCCCCTCTTCCTCTTGTTCTGAAGGTAAGACGGGAGCAAAGCGCGGAGGGATGACAGACTGTCGTGCTGTCTTCCTTCTTCAAAACCAGCGTGTCACCACACACTCTCTTACAGGTGACTACTCGCTGTAGATGTAACACATTACTGGCATATACTACATAGAAGAAAAACAAAAGAAAAATTAGACTTGTTTTGCTGTGATGACGTTTTTATTACCTTTCCAATTCGGGATTTGGAATATTGATGTTTAAGGACAAGAATTCCTCCAAATCATATGATGATGTGGGTTTTTTATTCCATCCAATTTGACCCACAGGAGCATTTGATTTATTAGCGATCCAGACAGCTAGCTAGACTATCTGTCCAATCTGAGGACTATGGTTACCTGGTCCTCAGATCTCTGCAGGGTAAAT
>NC_048428.1:1049935-1055136 GCF_013103735.1 Etheostoma cragini | reverse complement strand
ATCTCTGCAGGGTAAATCCAGACAGCTAGCTAGACTATCTGTCCAATCTGAGGACTATGGTTACCTTGTCCTCAGATCCCTGCAGGGTAAATCCAGACAGCTAGCTAGACTATGTGTTCAATCTGAGGACTATGGTTACCTGGTCTTCAGATCTCTGCAGGGTAAATCCAGACAGCTAGCTAGTAGAGGAAGGTCAGGCAATGCAAGACTAGGACCGATCCCCACAGAGATTTGGGCTAGAAAGCAGAGGTTTCATTTTGGGCATGCACATATTGACAGATATGACTGCATGTCTATGCTTTTCCTTTTGAAGCTGCTGATGAAAACCATCTGGATCAACAAAAATTCATTTATGTGATAATTGGCCGGACAGCTGTCGCCGTTGGATCAACTTTTGAAGAATGTCTGGGTCGTGAAACAAGGTAGGCTTTCTTGGTTCTTTCAGGGAATGATTGTAAATAGTTACAAAGAATATGTTTATGGCATTTTCTCACTAACCGGGACGTTTTAGGCCCAAATTGCGGGGATTTTCTATGGCCAAATTACAAAGAGTGATAAACTGGTAAGAACAAATTACTTTTAACCATGTATCCAGCTATCCAGACGATTGTGATTGGTTTAAAGAAAGACAAACAACCCACAGCGTGTGGAGGGGACGGACCTTCGTCCACAGCGCTGTGTACACAGAGCTGCCAAGCTGTGGGTTTGGTACGTGTAAAAAAGCCGACACAGAGCCGCAGAACACAGCCCGGGAAGTGGCTGAAGTAAGATCCAGACAGACAGAGAGCGATGCACTGCAAGCTAACACATCAACTTGACGTCATTGTTATCAGTTGACATCAAACTTGGAGAGGAGGGAACACAGGTTTACCTGATTACCGGTCCTACATTTCACTCCAATGCTGTGTTTTCTTCTCTTTTTGTGACTGGATAGTTTGTCTTATCGAAGTTGTAATTATTGACGCGAAAGGGGGCAGCAGTCCTAACTTCCGGGGGCTTACACAACTTTCACAGTTATTGTATGGGCCGCTTTAAGCTCTTGGGGGACATTTTGCACGCTCTTAGGGCCCTGAGCTGCTGCTTAGCTTTCTCATGCCTAGGGCCTTTTCTGCCTCGATTTAAAACTGCTTTGCAGTAGTTTTCCTTTAAAGTAATCAAAGAAATGATCTATGAAATTGCACTCTCGATGAAATACTTTGTACTCAGGTTACAGCTTTTCTTTTTGCGCTGACACTACTCTGAAGCCACTGAAATGAAAGCAGAACTCGATGTACTGTTTTGAAAGTCAGTCTTTCAAAATTAAGTGCTGTCACTCTTGTGGAGCTTTTTGAATCCCTTGTCAATGCCATTCTTGTAGGATTCCTTGAAGCCTGGTCTGAAACCTGTTGGTGTTTGTAGAATCTTCCGTCCTGATGATGAGAGGACATTGCCAGTCACAGGCACTCAATGAAACACGTACGTACACATACTCGTTAGACATCTTCATTTAATCAGCAGATACCATACAACTGTGTTAAGCTCCCAAGCACGGAAGCGGTTCCCTGATTATCTATTGAAGCTCATTGTGAGGCACACATAAACACACACATACACACACATCATTATCTTTCGACACAAATCAAAATTGGCAGATGATCAAATAAATGCAGCTTGGAAATGTTCAAAAAACACGTTGCCTGATGCCACCAAGCTGCCATCAGTGATAACGGTCGTGGCACATGAAGGACGGTCCCTTGGAAGTGTGCATATTCTCTGTGATAGCGTACCACAAGGAAGAAGGGCTTCCTTTCAAGTGTGTGTTTGGGCCTGTAACACCCCCTCACCCCCGCCTCACCCACTCTCCCACACTCTCCCCGCCTCTTCCCACAAGCCCAACGTGGACTGCAGTTGCACCATTAGCTCATGTTTACTGGATCAAGGAGTATATGTTTCCTAGCACGGCCACTTTGATGTAAATCATGGCTTGCCACCATACATTATTGGTGCCATTGGAAGAAAGTTCCCATCGCTGGGCTGTTTGAATGCAGCGGCATTGTGTGGTAAACAAGACGAGAAGGATGAGTTTAATGGGTACAGTTGACAGATGCCTCACCCTGACCTACACCTATACCGTAACACTGGCTCTGCTGGAAACATCAATACGGAGCCAGACACTTCTACTCCATCAACGCTCATGGATGTGAGATAAGAGATGATCCAAAGCTCACACTGTGGTAGAGAGGGGTCAAACGCATAGCTCAGTACAGTCCTGGAACTTTAAAATGCAAACCCATCGACTGACCTGGGCCCTGCATTACCAAGCAAGTCCAACATACCCAGGATATCTTTAGGTTGTCTGGCTTCACTTACCCTAGTTTTGCACTGCCAGAGCTTAATCTACTGCGTTGTTGTGTGAGGTCTGGCCACGTCCAATGTTAAGTAAAGTTAACTGTTGACAAAAAACAGCTATTTAACCTAGCTGATACTGACACCTCATTACCTCTTCCCAGTGTGTCGGTGTGTGTACTTCCACGGATATCCCACCAATTGGACCCACAAGGTCCCAGTTAGAGTGGAAATCATTCCTTAAAGAAGCAGGCAGGTCCGCCCTGTGGCACCTTCCACATTTTTTTCAAAACTTGACATGTTCAGCGTGTAGCTCGCTAGCTCAAAATTTGTTGACGCCGACACACAGAGAGGGGAAGGAGAGTGACATACGGCCGAATTTCCGGCCGCGCCAGAACTAATTGGTAAATGAACCATATCCATTTTCCATTCCCATTTTTTTGTCATAGCCTTTCCCGGGAATCGGGAATTAGTCTTGATCAGATTTCCCGGAATCCTGTATCCCGGGATTAAACCCTACTAAGGACGTGGCAATCAAACTCTGATGCGCACCAAAGCAGACCGAGACCTACTTGAAGAGGTAGTCTTGTTTGTGGTAAGAACTGATCTGAACTTAAACCGCACCTACTATATATACTCCTCCAGTCTGAGCTAATATCTCCTGTAGTTAGGTAGCTTAGCATTCTGAGCTAATGTCTCCTGTAGTCAGGTAGCTTAGCAGTCTGAGCTAATGTCTCCTGTAGTCTGGTAGCTTAGCAGTATGAGCTGATGTCTCCTGTAGTCAGGTAGCTTAGCAGTCTGAGCTATTGTCTCCTGTAGTCAGGTAGCTTAGCAGTCTGAGCTAATGTCTCCTGTAGTCTGGTAGCTTAGCAGTCTGAGCTAATGTCTCCTGTAGTCAGGTAGCTTAGCAGTCTGAGCTATTGTCTCCTGTAGTCAGGTAGCTTAGCAGTCTGAGCTAATATATCCTGTAGTCAGGAGTCTATAGCAGTCTAGTATGTTTCAATCTATCTTGTAGACCGTTTTTCCCTCCTAGTCTTGTCTAATTCCTGTCTTGTGTCTTTCTGTGAGTCTCTGTATGTTCTGCTTCCTGTTTTATTTAGGTAGTCCGGTTTTCTGTCTAGCCTTATCTAACTTCCTGTAATTTCCCGCCTTTCTGATTGATCCTGCCCCTCCCTGATGTGGTTCACCTGCTGTCTCACCTGTCCCTTGTTTGCTCGTTACCTTGTGTATTTAGTCTTTGCATGTTGGGTCAGATCATTTTGGTTTGGTTCCTCTTGTGTCTCCCAGTCAGCTTTAGGCTAGTTTTCTGCTTCATGTATATGGCTGATTTTGTACTTCCTTTCTTTTTTGGGTTCCTTTTGTTACACTTTGGGAATAGTGTTTTGCTGCTGCAGTTCTCAGGACTGCCTTGGTTGATGAGTATCTTGTTCTTTTGGTCTAAAACAAATCCTCAACTCAGATTTTCTCCTGCTTGCCTGCCCTGTGTGAGTGGGTCCTGTTGTGTGAAACCGAACCGAGGGCCGATCGCTCCAAGTCAACGATCCCATCAACCGAGTCGGACCAAACCAAGTGTGAAAGCGCCCTAAGGAATCGTTGAGCTACACTCATGTCTTTGCTTAAATGACACACATATATAAACACATTTTTAGCACGGAAGTAAGATATGAATGAATCCAACACTGTTATTAAAGTGAAATAAAGTTAATCCAGCAACGCTGCAGAGAATTATCTCTGCCTGAGAATTCGATCCAGCATTTCTCTCTAATATGGTAGTTATATCAAATATCAGATGAAGCACTCTCAATTGAAATCTTCCTTATGTGGACGATAATGAGTTTCCTGCTTGAATCCAATTTAAGAGCCTCTAATGGACCCATAATGTTTCCCCGCATGGCAAATTAACAGCAATGTATGAGGCTGAGGCACAGAAAAGAGACAGTTTTACTCACTTTTAAATTCAGTGATTTGCCTTTTCTCCCCTGAAGAAATAACGTAAGGGGGTGGCGAACATGTCTGGGGAAAAAAAGAGCGAAGAAAAGAGGCACAATTATTATTAATATTACTCCACACACTGCTGGGTTTATTGCATACATGCACAATTTAAATATTGGCTTTCAGTCACAATATTGGATGGTTATAGCACATTAATGAAACATAGGCAGAAAAACCAGACGGGCCTCTTTTATGTGTTTTTTGGATTGTGTGCAATGATACAGTCATAAGTGACTGTTCTTTGAAGGCGCTTTCATCTGTATGGCCGGAGAAATGACGGATCCAATCTGCTCATATTGATATCTATCACAGCCAATAACAGAAGGGAGCTGAGTCCAGCAGCAGTGTGTTATCAGGCTTCACACCCCATCCTGCACTTTCATTTCTACAAGATGACACGCTGTTCAGCTCAGGAGGCAGACTGCTGGGAACACCAGAGCAGATCAAAGTCTCACATCCCGTGCTCAGGTCATGCTTTTTTGTTTTTTAGCTCACATTCACTAGTATATTTAACGTACTTCTGGTTGTATTCTGTCTCTGTTGAAGGCCAGTTACCTTCCAGTTGTCTGCCTTCCTGCCTGGTGTGACTACCTGGCTGCCCCACCCTAATGTCCAGCACCTGGGTCTAATTGTCTCCCCTCGTCCCTTATATACACCAGTCTGTCTTGTACCTTCGTGTCTTGTGTTTCAGTCAATGAGCTCTGACCAGTTCAAGTATTTTTATATTAAGACTCAGCCTTGTGATTTGCCTATTGTTGCCTGCTTATTGTCCCCTTTTGTACAATAAAGAAACACCTTTTTTCCATGTAAATGAAAGTAGCTATTGGGTTCGTTTAGCTTACTCTGTTATAGCGTTACTTGCCTATATTAATTACATTTCCAGA
>NC_048428.1:1025363-1049835 GCF_013103735.1 Etheostoma cragini | reverse complement strand
TTAACTATTTATTGTCTGTATGAACTGAATATAATTATGCATCAACTTAGAATATAGCCTAATTTCCAAAGGGCTACATAAATACTACTTTTGTCTGAACTAGAAGCTTTAACTAAGACTATCAGACAGTAGAAGACTTTAACCAGACTTAACCAGACTAAAAACACTAAAGTCTGACAACATCTCACATCTAACGTTAAAGACTGTAAATGTTAAAGACTGGGGAGCTTGCTAGTTCTACTAGATGCTAGATAGCTACTGCTAGAGTTAGCTGGTAACTTAAGGGGAAGTTTTCAGATTTTCTGTTCTTAGTACATGCAGATGAATGTCGCCAGTACCCAGAGGTCTATGTTTTTACGCCGGTAAAACTCCCGTTGGATGACTTTTTCTTCAGCATTCAGCTTAGCATGCTGGCATTGCAACCATTAACATTGCTGGGTCTAGCCTTTTTAATACTTCCTGTTTGCTGCTGGAGGGAGTGCACCCATTGCTTGTTGTCAATGTTCACATGATTTAACGTCACCATCAAGACTTTAAACTTAGGATAATATCAAACATGTTTGATTTTGTGTGAACGTCCAGACAGGAGAGACTGACTGGGACTGAGTTGTGTGACCACCAAACAATGGAAACGACGGGAACACTCCAACTCTAGCAAGACTCTCAGGATTTCATTCTGATATTGGAAATTAGTCTGCAACAAGGGAATTGCTTAAACAGTTGTTTGGTGTAAGGTTGGCATTACCCTAAGAGCCTTTATTTTACATTCCAGCTACCCCCTCTCCATCCCCCATTAGCAGAGAGCAGGGCACGTTATCTGACGGAGATAAGTGCCAATTAGAATCCATGGCCCAGACCGTAGTTGAGTCCGGAATTCCACACCAACATGCTGTGTAGTGTGTGAGCACAGTGGGTGTTTTGAGTGTGTCTAAAACCTTAGTATGAAACCAATACTGCAAACAAACACTGGACACTACACCGGCAAAAGTCTCACACAATGCAACGCGGTAGTAATGACTATAGTCACAACAGACAAACGGACAACAACCAAGGAGCTCTGTAACGTCTAACGCTCTAATTTAAATTCCTACATATTAAGGTCTGTGATTTGGTCACCTGTGACAGCTGGTCTAGGTAATTACATTTAGTCAGTGAGCATTGGCTGGCGTTGCTCTTAAAGCTGACGTTGGTAGGGCTTACGATGGTTCCAGGCCTCCAATTGCAAGGAGGCTCTCTGCAAGTGACATTGCCAATTACAACTGGGTGCGTCCCAAACCATCCAAAATGCTGTTTATTCACACAGGAGCCCGTTAACTGACAGTATAACTGTTGAGGACGTAGTGCAGATGAGGAGAATACCCATGGTGTTATTATTGTAAAAATGTTAGTGTATATAAGTGTCTTTATAATCCAAGGTGTTGTCCGTGGCGCTGAAGTAGCGGACCAGGTTGTGATCGTAACTCCCACCTTGTCAGTCTGTCAGTTTCTTCTTGGATCTATTATATTCTCTAAACTGTATAGCTAGGGGGTGATATTATAAATCAGAGAACCAAAAGAATTGTTCTTGGGGCAGTTTGTAAGTCCTGTGTGAACAAAACGTCCCCTGTTAACAAATCACCTACTGACACTATCCAATTCACAATGGCCATGAACTCCATTCGTTTTTGGCCGTTAATAGCGCAAAATTCACCTGTGCCAACATTCAATGCCAACAGAGGGAGTAGTGTGCCAAGTAGCAGGGCAGAATACAAGGGTGAATGGGAGTGTAGCTCATCCTATCTTCACAAAAAATCATTTTTTACGTTATGTCATGATCCAATAGTTAAGGATAGCATTTTTGAATCATCATACACATGTTCCCCTAACATTGTCAACAAGGGTTTAACTAGCCTTACCCTAACTATACCCTAACCATAGTTTGCTATAAATCGGATGTTTCATATTCATACCCCAAAGCAAGTGTTTAAGTTGCCTATACATGGTAAACTAGATTCAAAAGAAGGGGTTCCCATAAATAGATAGAATGAATAGAAATAATCTAGATTAAGACAACTTTGGTGCAATAGCCTGAATATCCTATCGGCGAATATGGAAGTATTTTGTATGTTTGAATCTCCTTTTTAGACTGTATGATGTGTATTATGGACCTCTGTCTGAAATAAAGCTTTTAATTACCATTGTATTGTCTTCCCATCAATCATGAAAAAAAAATGTTTTGGTCACTTCTTTTCAGTGTTCTGGGTGCTGTCATTAAAAAATGTTTTAGTTTTTTTTAATATCGAGAATTTCAGCTTATTTCGACGGCCTATTTTTTTTGTGACAAAAAACAACATGAGGGTAATTTCCATCAGTTCAATCCACTGATCTTTGCAGGTACAGTTAGGGTCCTGGAGGCACAATGGTTATTAGATTAGAGCCCTTAGTTATTTTTAAATCAAAGCTGGTAATTCTCAACAATACATAGTGTATGTAGTGTATGCCTAAAATCTGACGTTTCATTGGTTTAGGTTAAGAGCTCACTTTGGGGGAAATTGTTGCTTGAATTAATGGAATTAATACTTCATCAAACTTTTTGCTATCCATCTATAACATTGTGTTCTTTAAACTGCTCATGTTATCAGGATAGAGAGGGACACATAAGGTGGTCAGAACCAGAGGTTCTTTACTGTTGGCCACAGCTAGTACTCTTTAGAAAATTTGCTCAGATGTTCCTGATTAAATCCAAGCCTTATCTATTTAGGCTTGCAAATAAAGCCTGGAAATTCAGAGCTGTGTCCATTATAATTCAGCATATTCAATGGTGCTAAATGACAACTCTGGCTAAAGCACTAATGGTTACATAGGGCTGATGGGGAGTGGCATATTGGTTACCACTAACAGCCCAATATAACATGATAAATTGGACGAATTGAGAAGGCAAGCCAATTAGATATTCATGCTCAAACAAAATGGATGTGCTCCCTTATAATGAGACAACAGAAGTGTGTGTGTGTGTGTGTGAGAGGTGGGGGAAGGTTGGAGGATGGAGAGTGAGAGAGGATGAGGAGAAGCAGGAATATCAGCTGCTGGAGGTGCAAACAAGCTGAGGTGTGAGAATGAACTTTTTGTTTTCTCTTCGGACAAGCACAAGAAAGACAAGAAAGAGATTATTGGCATGGTTAAAAACAATCATCGTAAATGGAAGGGAAAGCGTGGGGAAAAGAGATGAAGGAAAGAGAAAATATAAGAGTAAAAAGTCGGAGTCAGCTGGGCTCCTCTGCTTTCCCAGTGCAGTGCAGCTGCTTCTTACCTCTAATAATGCTGTCCCATTAATAGCACTTGCCAGGCTGACACAACACTAATTACTGAGAGAGATACTGGAGTTGGGAGAGCAGGAGTCTCTGGAAATACCCCCCCCCCCCCCCCCCCCCCCCCCCCCCCCCCAACAAAACCCTTGCACAAACAGACATGCATTGAGCAACACGTTGTAAATTAGCAGAGCTGTAACTGCATGTATAACTCTTGTGTCCCGCTGTAAGTCTGAACAATGGCTTTCACGTGGACGTCTACTGTGTTAAAAGCCAACGTCGTAGTACATTAAATCGTCTACCAATGTCCAATGACTTGCTAACGCTTTGCAATAACAACACATGCAATAGCAGGACTTCATGCATGAAAAAGCTTGGATTCATTCATGTAGTACTTCATGAACTATCAGTAATGTACAAGGAGTAATATATAACAGTGTCTCATGCATGACTTAATGCAGGAACCATACTGTACGTTAATCAATTAAGGTTTTTAAATTATGATTTTTGAGTTTTGAGTGTCATTTCTTCAACACTATTGAAAGGATTGGTATGGGATGTGGTTCTCCATCTAGTCTCAATTGTACCTGTACGCCATTTAGCGCTAATTAGCAAATGCTGCATGTTCACATCCTAAATTAACATGGTGGACATTATGACTGCAGATCTTCAGCATGTTAACAATTGAGAGCAGGTAGATGAAGTCAGTGTTCCAGTTACACGTGCCTAACTCCTGACTCAAAACCAATGTTGCAGCTGTGCAACATCTGGCTCTCCATTGTAATTATACCATAACTTCTTAAACTGCAGAGAGAGCCCAGGCTTTATCTTTCTTTCCCCTGTTTAATGAGTTGGAAATCTCCCTGTTTTTAGAACAGCTCCACTCTACTTTGTTGTTAATGCAATCGCAACATCTCCTTAATTTTTATGTGTATTTGGTTTATTAAGGGACAATGCACATGAATTAACATGAGCGTTTGAGTGCAACATAGAAATAAACCAGATTTAGCCACAAAGGCTAATTTTCCTGTGCAGTGGCGACATGATGTTTGCATGTTGTCAGCATGATGTACATTTCTACAATAGTATTTTAGGATTGACCAATATTTTTCATGCTGCCTGTGACTAAATGGGTGGAACACTGAGGCACCACAATTTAACACTTTGCAAGAGGAAAAAGAGAGAGGATGCTTTTCTTTTCTAATTAAGTGTATACAGTAAAATTTTTACAATAATAAGCATTGATTTGCCGTACTCTGACAGTACCTCTGTTGAGTAAAATCAGTATTTGCTGCACAGGGGAGGTGTGAGGGGGGGTCTTCACTCTAGGGCTACCGGTATGTATAGTCATGGCATTATTTAAATGGACATGCATGCAACACACAACCATAATTCATATGCATATCTATACAGAGACAAAGCAACAACACAGGATAAGAAGAAAACCCTAGCATGTTTCATTCCACTAGTAGGGTGATCATCAGTTGACATCAATTTATTTTATTTGACAATAAATCAATCCTGGGACCCCCCAGGCAGATATTGAATGTGACCATCTTGCAGTGGGGGATGGGCTGATGCAGAAGCACACAAGCTCTGCTCAGCTATGGGTGGCTTTTCCTAAAGGTTAGTTTCAGGTTAAATGAATACGGATCTTTTATATTATATTATATATATCATACCAATAGATCACATGATGTGTATGATGAACAAGGTTTCTGGTCAGGGAATTATCTCCATCTCTGCACCCCCCGTCCTCTCCTCCGTGGAGCCTTTTAGTGCACTGTTGGACCAGTGTGTAGTAAGACAGGCTAACATCCTGGGTTAATCCACCGTCATGTGGTCGTGCTTAGTTATTTCCTATCTAGGTGAAGCGCCCAAAATAAGCTGTTCTGATCAAATTGAACCTGTACAAAAGTGTGCTCCTAACGTACGTTCATCATTTCTATGACAGATTATGAAAATAGAGAGACAGGTGGATTTGCTCAGCATCCAGTACAGAGATGTGACATGATATCTGTGTGTACTCTGTAAAGATCATGTCTCAAGTATTATAAAAAAACGGGGTAATCCTCATAACCGCAATATTGATGTCCATGTTAACACGCATGATTCAAACAACATTCTGTAGCTCTGTCCATGGCTTTAGCAAAACTCAGATCGAGTCTTAAAAATGAACACTGTGATTATTATTGGATGGATTGTTGGTAAAATAAAGTATAATTAATGAGAAAATGATTACTGTGAACAGAGCAGAGAGCAGAACAGAGCTGCTGTGGGCTGTTGCTCCTGTGTGCATTACGCATTGTTAGATGCATGTCTCACAGAAAACAAGAGTACGCACAGTGTGTACAGGATTGCGGTGGCCGGCGCCACTTTTGGGACCACTTATGGGGTCCTGACCCCCCAAGTTTGGAACCAACACTTTCTTGTACACTACACATTTCTCAACTAAAAATTCCATAGACTATCCTTGAAATAAAACGTGAGTAAACTGTATTTTATGTAATCTGGTATTTGTATCTCCATATTTACTTGTGTTTGTACATACTGTGTGCTGACTGACTTGTAACTGGCTGCCACTTACAGCATTTCTACATGCCGTTGGCACTCTGGCGATCTGTGGCATCGACACACATCAGATGCACGATGCGCTCTGGACCGCGCTGGGGTTTGTGTTTTGATTGTGGGTCAAAGTTGGTTGACACTTGCATGAATACATATGAGATCCCACATCTAACCCATTATCTAGCCTGTAAATGGAAGTTAGTGGGAGGGCGCACTTTCAATAGCCCGCAACGAAGAATAATACAGCGTTGTATGCCTTTTTTCCACCAGACAACAGCAGTGGAAGAAAAAGCAGCACAATAACCTTTACCTTCAGCTGTCAGAAACAAAGCTCCGGTGGATATCTGCTCAACGGCAATCACATTGTTTTTTCTCTCTCTCCTCGTTCGACTGTCTCGCACACTCACACACACACACACACACACACACACAAGCACTGCTCTCAAGGTAACATGAAAGGGCCTGGCTGATACAGAGACATTTTAGGGCCCTCATCTATCTCCCATGGCCAGGAGCTCTAGCGCTTAGCAAATGTCAACAGAAAATAATGCACACACAAAGGCAATCTTATTTGTTAAAGAATCGCTCTAGGTCACTGCAATTCAGCCAGGCAACGCAGAGGGAGAAGAGCCACAGCACTACAAAGACCTCGCTTTTGTTTTTCTCTCTATTCCCAGTAATTCCCCCGTTCATTTCTTTTTCTCTCCCTCACCTCTGTTTCTGTGTCCCTGCTGCTGTGAAACAAATTAATATCCTTCTGGTGTTTTCCAGCAGAAGCTCATCTGGTCAGTGCCCCCCCCCCCCCAGCCCTCCTGCTTCACTTAATCCCTCTCTCTCATCCTGCGTATTTTCCTTTCTAATAATCAGTTCCATTTTGGATGTTTTGATGAGTGTATTCCTCTGCATTATGTATCGCCATTCCACAGCAGGTAGCTAATCAACTAAAACATTCTCTCTATTATTGCTGCAGCAGATGAGTTAGCAATAGAAAAAAATGGGGAATTCAATAAAGCGCACACCTTCGAGGGGCTTTAATTTGAATTTCTTCTCCGCCGTGCTTCCTCTCCGTCTTTCAATATGTTTATTTGTCCTCATCTGAACATCCACACCCTTTGTGTTTGTGTTGTTTTCCCCTCCTCACTTCAGTAGCATGCAGGAAAAAAACACTTTGATTTGTAATAACGATACTTCCCTAAATTTCAAAGTCCTAATCTAATACGCTTTGTGACAAAGCATGCCCTTTGTTGGTTATAAATCTAAGTGGTGTGTAGTGAGATACCATAGCTCTATACCATTGGTTCTGCTTCTTCATTTTAAATGTATTAAAACATTTGAAATGAAGTCCTGTTAAAACAGCAGCAGTCCACCAAGCTCAGTGTCCTTCAGTCAGTTATCCATAGGGAGGACAGAGGGGGTAAAGGCCGTTTTACAGTCGCCGCAGCCAAGCTGGAGTGCGCCAATGTGACGTCGAAATGACGTAGATCTCGCGGGCGCGGCAAGATTACGAGTGTGCAACAGAGTGGAAACACGAAGGAGCTCCTGGGCACTCGGATGCCAGGACTCTGAGTGACTGCAGGTCTCTTTGGTACACTTCCTGGGTTAAGACGACTTCTTCTATGGTGAATAAAAGGCTTGATCAAACCAAGTAGATCATCCAATCAAATCCAAGCATTGACGGCAATGCTGCTGCCACTTCTGCCGTTGCTCTGTTTGGTTAGAATTGGATCTGATGTAGTAGACTCTACCGTAGAAACCGAACACATTTTACTCAATCATTGGTTAAAAAAAAAAAATCTATTTAAAAAAATGTTTAAAAAAAATACTGTACATACAATTTCTGATAATTCCTTATTGATAAGGACGGGTCCTCAGATCTCTGCAGGGTAAATCCAGACAGCTAGCTAGACTATCTGTCCAATCAGAGGACTATGGTTACCTGGTCCTCAGATCTCTGCAGGGTAAATCCAGACAGCTAGCTAGACTATCTTTCCAATCTGAGGACTATGGTTACCTGGTCCTCAGATCTCTGCAGGGTAAATCCAGACAGCTAGCTAGACCATCTGTCCAATCTGAGGACTATGGTTACCTGGTCCTCAGATCTCTGCAGGGTAAATGCAGACAGCTAGCTAGACTATCTGTCCTATCTGAGTTTTCTGTTGATGACTAAAACTACTTGTGAACGTACACATGTTCCACCAAAACCACTTCCTTCCTTACACTATTTAGCAGCGGCACCGTGGCTCCGTCCGGAGCTTAGCACTGCCCACAACGATTGTGATTGGTTTAAATAAATGCCAAAAAAACAGAGCATGTGTTATCCCATCCAGGAATGCTGTGTGGAATTGTCAGACCTTCTTTTGCAACGCTGTGGAGGAAGGTCTGACTGGAACCCTAATGGTTCCAAATCCAGAGAAACTACTAGTATGCCAGCTTCCTCCCCGCTCTGCAGCTCTTGACTAACTCAACAACAGCGACATGCATTTTGCTAACAGGTATGTTGTGGTGCAGGTCGGTCCTTTTTATAAGATGAGGGAATTTGATTGGATGCAAACATTTTGTCTATTAGTCTTTTACCAATACTGATGTTCAGACAGAATGGAAAGAATCCTGGATATCACCAAATTCCCATTTTCTAGCTAAATTGCCAATCAGATGGAAATGAGTGCAGGAAAGGAAAAGTGGAGCGGAGGCCAGTGAGGGAACTGTCAACGCAGACGGGCGGGGGTTACAGTACAAGGTACCAGCCCCTTTAAACACTCTTACCTGTCATCTTAATTGCTTTAACTGTCAAAGTTATAGACCAATTAGACATGGCTCTTTATCAGCTCGGCCGGGAAGGAGACAGTAGGGAGAGGCACTTAATATTCAAATCACCCATTCAAATATTTAAAATCAAACATGGCGACAATGACATTAATTATCAGAAATAACAGCTATCTGGAGTGAAACAATGATTAGAGTTGTCAATTAATGGAGTAAGAATTGGTGTGCCCGGGCGAAAAATGAGTTTGCCGTTAAAAGTCAAAGAACAGAAGGTGAAACTCATTCAGGTATCAGAATACTCGATTGAAATGTTCAAATAGGTCTGTTAAAAGCACAAGTTAGCTGAAGCTAACTAAAAAATCCACTACTTCAAACCAGGAGCCTAGAGCTGTGATTGGGCCCAAAAAGACCGGGCCCGACCCAACATGAACCCCAGTAGTTTGAAGCTGAAGGAACCAATTAATTAGTCTTTAATCGACAAGCTTGAAGACAAGAAAGGGGAGAGGGGGACGACATGCATTAAAGGGCTGCGGGTCGGATCTGAACCCGGGCCGCTGCCAAGGCCCAGAGGTGGAAAATGTACTTATATCTTATACTCTGCTTCTAATACTAATACTTTGATGAAATATTACTAAAGTGACAGTTATAAGTAATTAATTTAAAATGTACTTTAAGTAAAAGTAAAAAGGGGGGATCTCTCCCATGTGGTGAAACTAGGACAAGGGGTCGGCTAGCATTTCAACTGAAACGGTCATTGCTTGCCTGATCCACCTTCATCTCATTCTCCTACAGAAAGACTTGGAGCCTGGTAGACAGCCTAGATTCTGATCCTTAGTCTATAGAAAGACTTGGAGCCTGGTAGACAGCCTAGATGCGGACCCTTCCCCTACAAAAAGACTTGGAGCCTTGTAGACCACCTAGATGCTGACCCTTCTCCCACAGAAAGACTTGGAGCCTTGTAGGCTGCCTAGATGCTGACCCTTCTCCTACAGAAAGACTTGGAGAAATGTTAAAATACAGATACCCAAAATACACAAACTACTCAGTGCAGTAATGTGAGTGAATGTGATTTATTACTTTCCACCTCTGCCAAGGCCTCAGCTTACATGGGGGGCAAACTCTTCTGGGTGAGCTAGAGGTCGCCCCTTCTCAAATGTTTAGCATATCCCAAAATCTGCCATATGCCATATAAGATAGAGATTGTATAACATGCCTCCTTACTAATGAGAGTCTGGAGTCTCAGGACCGGCCGAGACTGTCTGTGACCTTTTTTTTGAACAGCTGGTGGTGACTCACAGCGTAACACAGCCCATACATTATTCATGACATTACACAGACCATAAGGTCCGCATTTAAAAAAGACTCCAAAAAACAAAAAGGCGCTAACTCGACCCGATTAAAGCCCAAGGGAATTTGGAGAGATTAGCCCAACCTGGTGGGTAGGCTCGGGCTGGGTTCAGGCTGAAACTCAAAGGTCTACCTCACACCAGTACTACTTCTGTCCCACGAATGCACGCTTCCCACCATGCAGTCGCTGTTCAGCAATGACGCACTTTGTGTGGAAAAGGAGACGTTTTTGTTCTTGTGTTTCCTCATTGTTTTAAACTGTAGTTTCACTCTCATACACGGTTTAGAGCTTTAACTTGATCGGATCAATAATCTTTAATTGCTTGCAACAGAGCCGTGATATCACATCAGGGGCAGTTTTGTTTAACAATAGCGTAATGAGACTGAGATATGGAGCTCTGAGATAACATTTTGCCAAGTGAGTGCAACTTTTAGCATAATGTGATTTACTGCAGTTTAAGTCGAACAGCTGTCGTAAACTTACTGCTAACAGGACCTAATGATGGTCACCTGTGTTCAATGAGGATAATCTCCACTAACATCCCAAACGGAACAACAGAAAGCATCTCATACAGTGCATCGCAACACTGTTATCGACTGTATGGTCATTTGTACAACATGACTGAAAATGAACTATTAAAATAGAAATACCGGACCGAAGTGATTGAAACACGCAAACAAACAAACTGGAACGATTGGGAGATTTTCCATTATGTGTTTGTTTTGGCAACATTTTTTGCTGGCAAAATGATGAGTTTTGGATGCTTGGTTCACATTTTGTCCACGTTACAGAACCGAGAGGCGAAAACATGAGGGGTCTGACATCTACAGTAATAACAATGTAAACCCAAGGATTAGTATTTATATGTATTGCCTAAGGGTCATATGGAAATTTGGGCTTGGTTCTAAAGTCTTCATGGATCCATTTTGGCCATTTGGGCCTAAATTGAGATTTGTATGAATATTTTCTAACTTAAATTGTCCAATAGTAATCACAGCCTCTAAGGATAACCAGGTCTTTATTTGAAAGAGGCGTATTAAAGAGTCAGGCTATGTGATGGAATAAAAAGAGTGAATTAACCTATAAGTATTTTTTCAGTTGGTGAGAATTTGTTGGATTAGTTGAAATTGTTGTTGGCTGCAAAATCACGACACATGGCCAGATTTGCGGTTGATATTTGAGGGGAAGTGCTGCTCCGACAGACAGGGGCTAGCAGCAGGCAACACACAATATTTATTTTATTTTATTTGACTCATTCAAAAATCCTCACTAATGACCCACTAGAAGTTGGACGTGGCAGCAGTGGATCACCCATTGGTTTTTGGACTGGCAATTTCAAGCCTTGAATTTGGCAATTTGGCGTCTCAGTCTTGATGTTCTAATGATTGTTGACGAGAGGGGGGGTACGTGGAGGATGACGGGGCTAAGCCAGCTTTTTTTATGGTTGCATTGATGATGTTCAAAGCCAAACGCTAAAGAGGGAATGTTGCAGATTTTCAACCCTTCTGACGGGAGTCATCTAGTGGTGAAGACTTCGGGTACTGGAGTCTTTCATCAGCAGTAGCTTGCTAACTAGCTAGCTCGGTTGGTGGAACGCTGACCAAGACATTTTTAGGCGTCCAAAAAGGTGTCCTGTTAACTTTGCTGAAATGGAAACATATTGAGAGGGTCAAAGTTTAAGATGAAAACACAGACAACAAAAAAGAAGTTGAGGTCTATTTCAATGTCCAAAATGTTAGCATTGTTAATGCTCTGTCCTGATGGACAGGTCCTAAAGCATACCCAGCTTCATTAAAAACAAAATTAGGACTATCATTTACATGTTTTATTTACAAGACCTGAAACTAACCATTGATGTGATAAACTCATTATGAAAATGTTTAAATCAAGTAAGACTCATTTACTCATAGACTAGTTTTTTGGAGCCAGTTGAGTCGCCCCTGATAGGCATTAGATAGAATGCAGGTTTAAAGGGTTCGTGGACTGTGCAAAGTGAATTCCGGACATATGAGAGAATAATCACAGAGACATACCAAACGGTTGGGCTGGCGTGGATTGTTCCTAACAAGTGGTTGTGACTAAAATGAAGCAGGGTCACAAATGCTGAAGTTGTCAAAGCTGATGGACATTGGGTGAGGGATGGTCTGTTTTGGGAGACAGAGAGTCATTGAAACGGACCGGCAGTGTGTCTTCAAGGGCACCTGGCTTGCTTGAACTGCATTTGAAATCCTATTGCAGTGTCTCAGGGTATCAACGTTTGTCAACCTATCAGTCACTGTGAGCTGCAGCTCAGACAGACAACGCAAGTTGACAGTTGCAATGTTATCTACCATCAATGCTGCGGGCGTCCCTTGGGTAAAAGCAGTTTTCTTTCAGGCCCTCTTGGTCAAAGTGCAGAGGAGAGGCTGCACTGTTAACCACGTCCTGGCAGCTGCACAATTCCCAGTTTAAGTCAGGCCCGGGGCCCACTGTCACAGCCAGTGCTGTGGCTCTCTGTTTTCATGTTGTCTGTTGTCTGTGTTGTGGGTGTGTCTTGGGGGTGCTGGAGAGCCAATGGATTGGCCTCTGTTGCATGATCTGATGCAGCTGCACTCAATCTGCTAGAACGAGTGGCCTTCAGACTCAACATCACAGCAGTGCTCAGGAGTAAAGGTTTTATACCTCAGGCCAACTATCTAAGAGTCTACTAGTCTTATATAGATACTTATGATTATTAGCTAATCTCATTTTAGTTTTTTGCTTTGCTTCTGAGCGCCGTGTCGGTCCAGATGTGTTCATCTTATCAGAGGCCTGTACTACGAATCATGATAAACATGCCCTGGATTTATTTCACCTAACCTTACAACCCCGGTCCTGCACTAGTTAAATCAACCCAGGGTTTTCCAATCCAGCGGCCCGCTCCTTCAGATAAAAGATGTAGTGTTTGTACAGCACCACCAATCTCAAACTTCTACCAGAGCCGCATATTTTACATAAGAAGAGCAAACTCTAATTCTAGATGGCTAAAATTTCCCTCTGGAATGAATAAAGTATCTATCTATATATCTATCTATCTATCTAAATATGAAGCACACAGACAGTCGCTGCTTCCTAAAACAGGAGGAACAGCTGGCAAAGAAATAGCCACCGCTGTAAATGAATGAATGAAATCACAACACTTCGATATCACGTCCCCATTAGTCAGGACCAAGATCTGACCAAAATTACACTTGTGTTTTCCATAAACTGTCATTGCTTTAGCCTTTAATTTCAGTTGCCACCCTTGAAGTGGGAAGTCATCTGAGAGCAAATAAAAAAACCTAATTCAAACCGATGTGCTCATTGGCAGCACACAGCTCAAGAAGACGGCCCATGCAAAATCCTGTAGCCAACATTTGAATACGTTATGTTCATTAACTGAAGGGTGAAATCACCATCACTAAACCCACCAAACTCCATTTAAATAATCACTCATTTCAACATCGTAAAACACAGATAATTCCCTCCTGCTACCCATCAGGGAATGTTAACGGGGTTGTCGCTCTCTAAATGTTCTAACTTTTATTAGTCTGCTCTCTCTCTCTCTCTCTGATCGTCTAAGAACGGTGACGCCGTTATCAATCGTGTACTGATTGGTCAGTAGGCGTAGTAGACCTCTAATCTCCAACTTAACCTGCTCCCAACCAGCTTAGGTGTTACATATAACATAAGATACCACAGCGATTTAACTTGGTTACAATTGATCCACCGTCGTGATACACAACACCCTGGGTTGAGCCTGGAGTTGCCTCGGTAACGCCAAATCTTGCTTCGTAGTACAGGCATAAGGTTCCCTCACTCTTCATGTCAACGCCTGGAAACCCCCATCTGCACCCTGCCTGCCACCTGCTCACCCCCCCCCCCCCCACCCAGCCTCAGCTCCGGTTATTTATTGCTTAAATAAATCCTGTTTCTTGCCGCTCGGCCTACCGTGCTTTGTGTCCACACCTGAGTCCTCCTCCACTCAGCCCTAACGCCTTTGTTGCATCTCTCTCTCATTTCCTGTCTCTCTCGTGTCTCTACTGTCAGCAATAAAGACAACTTAAACACACTGTGTGAAAGAAAATAATGTCCAACTTAGACATGTGAAGACAAATTTCTCCTATAGGAGACAATAAAGGCTTATCTTATCTCAATACATGCAAAGAAAAGAAAAAATTATTGTAATTCCTTCAAGTTTGATCAGTCCACTCAGTTTCTTCATGGACCTAGTTTTCCTGACTTTAACCAAACCCTCGGTAGTTTGGAGGTAAGTCCCCCCCCCCCCCCCCCCCCCCCCCCCCCCCCTGCTTAGTCTTGTTACAGTGTAATATTTACCTTCAGCTACATTAGAGCTATGTTAATTCACATACATTTCTTCCTGCTGCTGCTTTCAGTGGGAAAACCAGCAGAAAGGTGTTATTGTGATGGAGCCACAGGAACTGCAATTACTTGTAACTGAAGTATTAAAACTTTGTTAGTGCTGCCAACGATACATATGGGTCTACATAACAAGATATGGACATGTTATGTGCTCTGTGGTTAAGGTTTCTTCTGTAGGAATGATTGCGTGTGGAATCCCCCCCCCCCCTCCAAAACAGAGAAGCCTCGACATTGCACAGAAACCTTAAAGAAAAGCAGGGCTTTATCCTCAAGACATTCTATCTCCATGGTTACAACAGACGGCCCAATGAAAGATGTAGAGCTGGGTGGACAGGTAGATGAATGGTAGGGAGGCAAGTATTGGTATATGGGGTTTTGTATGGGCCGTGTTGGTGGAGTTTGACTGATGTTGGACTTCAAAGGCTAGAAAATACTGCTTTTAGTGGGAAAACATTCCTGACAAATATGTTTGGCCTTGGTGGAAATGTTCTGTTATAAAGCAGAATTCCTGACAAATCCGACTTCATGTTGGGAAAGACACAAACAGAAAGCCCAGAGGGGTGAAAGGAGCCAGGTATTCTCTTGTGTTTACGTAGCATCAAACCAGAAAATATAGCAATTAGTGTATCATACAAATAATAATACGACCTACAATGCACCACTTCTGCCAAGCCTGCACCACAAGCTGCAGCAGTTAGCATCTATAAGCTGAAAAACATGGATCAAGACTGTAGTGACTGATGGCTTATAATCAGTGTTACACAGATACTGTGTTACTTTTGGCAGTACCTAGTACTCTCCTGGACCCCAGAGCATATTGTATTTGTGTACCTTCCATATGCTCAGGGACCTCTTGTAGAAAATCACTATATAAATACAGTCCATTTACATTTGAAATAAAAAATTAATAAATCAATTTGTTGATCTCTCTTTGATTGCTGTGTTGTTTTTACCGTCATTGACTGCAATATTTCCAAAAGCAGTCAGCTTCCACATCGCCGTGTCGTGTCGACCCCAGGGTGCTGGCACCGGTAGTGATGAGGTAACTGACAAAGGCTGGCTGACATGATAGAAGCTACACAAGCTGAAATTAAAGAACATGCACAAAGTGTTCCTAGCTTTTAACAGGGTGAGCTGCGGATAGATGGGTGAAAAATGTTACTTTATTTTTTTTTTATTGTGCAAAACAACAGATATGTCTTCTTATTAAAAAGTGACAATACAATGGTATTTTATTTTTCAAAGAACAAAAAAGAAGCCAAACATTTCAAATTAGATCTTTCTTATGTCCTTTCTGTCATCCTTTTTTAAATGGCTAAAACAAAGACCTACGTGAAAATAACGTCATCAATAGAGATAGACCTCTTCAAATAAAGAAACTAAGAAGACACAGTAAAATAGGTGAAATCTAAAGAAGATTGCGGCCGTCCCTACAGGACGCATTATTGACTGTCCCCCTGACTTTTCCATGCGCTTGACATTTTTGGCTTTAATCTAAACGTCTTGACATCTTTTATTTCAATGCAAACCAGTTCCACCTTTGGCACTACAGTGGAGATGCACACTGATTGCTACTCCTCCTTACCTTACCTTCCCTACATTACCTCATTTTAACCTGCACATGCCTGTCCTCCCCTGCTGCCTGACTTATTAAGGTTACTCATGTAGGAGCTCTTGACTTCACCAGTCTCTTGTAAACTGCCTGTCCATCAGGACTAAAGACAGCTGGAGACACACATGCGTGCCAGCGAGCATTTGTAATCCTCAGCATCCTCACGCCACATTCACATCACTTGAGAAGAAACAGGACAAAACATGTTTTCCATGAATGCACCTCGATCTTTAAAGTAGTTAAGATGAGCTTATTTTCTTATATTCAGTTCCAGCTGACACAGAAACGCACCGCACGCAGACTCGCCACAAATAGCCGTGGAGCGTAGATTCGTGCCTGATCTGGCGACTGACTGTTTATACCAGACATGCATATCTCTGCAGCGGTCACAAAACAATGCTCTCTCTCTCTCTCTCTCCTTCTCTCTCTGAGCCAAATTCACCACGAACCATGTTGCTTTGTTTAAAATTTGTTTTAAATTTTTAAAGCATGTATGTATTCGCTCGCCGTTGCTCCACGCCTGATTGTGGCCGATGTGACCGGACATATTGGATAACATGGGTCCCAAATAAAAATAGCGGCTACTCGCAGTGCTACCGCGAGCAATGTTTTTCCAGGATGACATACAACAAACGTTCCACTCTGGTCAGTAAATGCAATCCATTGCTGAAGATAAGCTGTTTGGCAAAGCGTCACAGTGCTATCAGCAATGATAAGACAGGATTGGCCATCTTTCAGCTTTTGTTGTCCACTTATTAACAGTGAACCAAAGCTATAATTAAGTTATATTGCACACATGATTTAGCAGGTTCCATAAAGGAGTGCCAAGGAGGAAGCAGCAGCACTTTTCAGAGCTCCTGTCTGAATGTGAAGAAAGCGGCCTAGGATGACTATCCATTCAAAATGCCGCCCTGCATCTTGCCCTGTAGGCGCCATCTTCATGACTCCAATCTTAAGAGCAAGCTCACGTACCAGCTGATGTCCAATCAGGTGTGTTTATATCATCAGACATTTCTAATCCAGCCCAAGCCCTGTTGGGTTTACATTGCCAAGAGTAATCCTCTGTGATAGGATCTGTGAACGCATGGTGAGGCAGGGAGTGTGCACAGCTCCCCTTACCAAGACCAAAGGTGCTTTCACATGGATACCAAAGCAAATGCTCCCAGAGCGTTGTTGGCATGAATTTGACTGCTGGTGCAGTCTGTGGTGGTGCACACTAAACACCAACTGTACAGATATTGGCTGTCAGTTAGAAAGGAAATACAGTTTGAGGGCCTACAGCCATTCTGGCAGCGATGATGAAGCATGTATGATATTGTCATCGTTCAGTGTATTTACTTACACTGCGTACTAACAGTGAACAGGCCCTACAGCTGGGTTCTGCTCCTATCCGGAGCTTCACTCTGGTAGTTGGTCCAAATACTCACTAGTGTGTCAGCCGGCCTGTGAACAGCTGAACCCTCTTTCTAACCTTTATGTACATTTACTCACTACTGAATTCTGCATTCATCAGTCTGAATGTTCCTATTTGAAATAAAGAATGTTTCATCTACTGTAGTCTATGTCCACAACGTTCCACTTCTGGGATTCCTCCAGTCCAAATTCCGTCGGATGTCTTGTATTTTGACCGGATATCTGTTCCCGTCCTTTGTCTCTGCGTTGGCGTTCTAACCTCTGGTGGACTGAGGACTATAGTTACCTGGTCCTCAGATCTCTGCAGGGTAAATCCAGACAGCTAGCTAGACTATCTGTCCAATCTGAGGACTATGGTTACCTGGTCCTCAGATCTCTGCAGGTTAAATCCAGACAGCTAGCTAGACTATCTGTCCAATCGGAGTTCTCTGTTGACAACTAAAACTACTTCTGAACGTACACATGTTCCACCAAAACAAGTTCCTTCCTGAGACTATTTAGCAGAGGCACCGTGGCTCAGACCGTTAAATAAATGTCAATAAACCAGCGCTTCATGCAACGCTGTGGAGGAAGGTCTGGACCTGCAAGACTAATTTCAAAATCTTTATTCTCATCATGTAGATTTTTTTTACAAATTCAGTTAGAAGTACCCAGTATTCGAAAAATACATGCTGATGATCCAATCACATCCAGTGTTTTACTTACCATAGCACCCGACATGAAACGTGCCTCCATACCAGATGGGGGGTTTCCCATGTTCCCTACATTCAGTCTGCAACAACATGAAGACCTCGGTCCAAATCAGCACACCAAAATTATACAAAAACATCTCTGTACAATTAAGTGGAAAAGGAAACTTGATTTAATAGTATTTTACTAACTTAAAATTCCCTCATGACAAATCACTAGATAGTATAAAGACCTAACAAAAATCCATGGAAATCTTTTTTCATCCCCATTTCTGTTCACGCTTTTTCATAACAATCCCTAAGTCCTACTGCCTGGCCCACTGGTTTTCTTCTTCTGTCCTTTTCCCTCTCTGTGGAGGAAGAGTGGGGTCACCTCACCCCAATGAAGTCACTCGCCCAGCGTTAGAACATCATTTAAGGATTTACTACTTTAGATCCCGCCACATATTGCTGTTATTGCCCAGGTTTATGCTCTCGCACTTCCCAGTCGGGTGAATAGTTTACGGGGGATTGGATATGAATATCCCTGCTATGATTTGTGCTACGCAAAAGGTGGCCGAGTGGAGCTCACCTTGTTAACTCAGGCAATTAAAGTCCTGTCATACACACGTATCCAGGCTATTATGGAAGGCCTGGAAGGAAATACAAATGAGCAGGGACAAAAATCAAGCTGGGCGCTGATGGCAGCGGTGTGTACTGGGACGTACTGCAGTCTCTATACTCTTATAGGAGACTAGAGGCTACAGAATAACATAACCTACATGGATTTGTGTAATTATATTCATATTTTACCTGTTGTGTTGTCCTTCCAGGTCCAAATTTAAAAATCAAAAAAATGTTTTGTCACTTAAAAAAAAAGTTTTTGTTATTCATGGTCAATAAGCCTAATTCATGATATTTTACCCAATTTTTTTGTTATAAAAAGCAGAAATGATTAATTATTTTTAAGATTAGTTAAGATCTGAGGATGTTGAGCGGATAACCAATTAGTCAGGATGCTCTTTTGAAACCATTTAAACATGTTGGGGGGAAAATTTAAGAAAAAAATGACAAAATGGGAACAACTTTATTTATATAAATTAAAAATTACAACCATGTCATATCCTTCACTATCTACTTATACATTTAGACACATTCACTTTCACATTTATCCTCAAAGCACAGCTATGAAAATAGGACCCAAGCTGTAATAAATCTGAATCACTTCACACACACACACACACACACACACACACAGACACACAGACACACAAGTAAGTGTGACAGCGGGAATCATGTGTGCCTTATGTTGTGGCTGTGGTTGAGGTGGGGGAGCGCTCTCCTGCCAATTGGAAGGTTGGTGGTTTGATCCCTGGTTCTGCAGTCTGCACTTTGAAGTGTCCTTGGGCAAGACAACCTTTTTGGGTTTTCCATGATGATAAAAAGTCCCTGGTACCTGCTATCAGGAACTTTATGTAGCACCACCTCCGTCGAGGCTCCAAGCTGCTGAGGCGATACTGCAGACTGCTGATTGGTCGGAGAGAATCCTCACTTAACGTTGCGTCATCATTGCTAGCAACAGACGGGGGGGTAAGTCGTCTATCCAGGGGTGTTTTAGCTTCTTTAGAAACTAAATGTGTCTTCTGACAAACAGCCACACGCCAAGAATCAGACACACCTTCCACGTTCAGTTTCCTGTGGCGTTGCAATGACAACAAGCCATGCTAGCCTCACGCATAATGCTAAATCTGCAATGGAGAAAGGAGGACAGGGCACTAGCAGTGGGTAAGCGCCATGAGACTAGAAAAGCGCTAAATAAATAAGTCTGTTTCGATTTTACCTGCAAAGGTAGATCTGGACAGCCATACATTTGTTGTGAACAAGTGAAGAAGTGAGCCTCAAACCTTCATCACTGCAGACACTTTGTAAGCCCTCTGTGTCAATGGGATGTGTTTCCTGACACACACTCGATGAATACTGGCAACATGCAAGGCAAACACGCCGTGTCAAGGACTGTCAGCAGATACTCCCTTAACTCATTTAGCATTATCTCGGAGAGCTGCAGACAGGGCTGTGTTGTTAGCTTCATAATATGATGCAAGTGTCAAAATACAGTCCAATCAAAGGACAATAATAACCTCAGACGTTTTAATGGGATTTAGAATGTCACCTGAGAGCACGCTTGTGTCTGTGTGTGTGTGTGTGTGTGTGTGGGTATCTATTCATGTGGAATCTATTTTACCTCTGGGGAGTTCACGCGCAAATCCCAATTCTATTAAAATGTGACTGCAATCACCTTAATTTTCAGTTAAACACACTGAAGCAATTCAACATGATGAGGTGGTAATAGAGGGAAAGCAAGTGTATCTCTGCTTGCAGATAGCCGCCGAACAAAGGCCAGACACTGGCTTTGTTACACACGTCTTTGGAGCTTTAAACAGCTGGTACATGCACTGGGCAGCAAGAGAAAAATCACTGGGCACTCTGCATCAGGATCTGTTTGACTAACACACAAGGCAGTGGAGTTTGGCATATGTAAACATATGTTGTTATCCCAGCCATCAGACGTACCTGAACTTATCATGTGACCATGGTTCCAAACTTCACTCCCTTGATTTGTAGCTGAAAGGTATAAAAGTCAAAAAGAATTGGCAGAAAAGAAACACTTTTAATATCTTCCTGCTATTTTATGGGAAATGTTGAAAAATGAAGTTGTACATTTTTTGTTAGTAACATATGTCTGCTTGTCTATGTTGGTTTTCATATATTTATGTGACTGTTTGCTTTAATTGTCAGCTTTTAACCAATTAGGCTGCTGTATCATGTACTGTAAGTGGTATGCATATGTGTCTATTTTATAGTGTTTTACCATGTGTGTCATTTCTAAAAGCCTAACAGCGAAAAACACACCTCACGCTGAGCTCCGCAAATAGCTGTGAAGCGTAGATTTGACCCTGATTACGTGCCTGGCCATTCATACCGGACGCAAACTTCTCCCCGCCGGACACATAGCGGTCCTTCTTCTCTCGGCTGCCTGATCCTGAATCTCGCTGTAGACACAGCTGAGAGGCCAAGACAGCCAAAGTCACCGTGAAGCCGGCTGTTTAATTTTGAAATTAGTTTTTATTTTTGGAAAGTATCCAGCTGTACAGTGGCCTTCCTGCCTGGGCTGACGCATTCGCTCACGGCCCACGGATGAAATCACACGAGGAGAAGCCATCGCTGCCGCCGCTCCACGCCAATTTACATAACATGGGCTCCAAAGTTAAAACAGCTTGCGTCATGGTGCTTCCGTGACCGGTGTGTTTTGGTTGCAACCAGGGACCAGGACTGCAAATTAGCCTAAATCTAGAAGTCAGACGTACGTTGCATTGGCTGCACTTGGATGTATCAATGATTATATGTGTTGACCCTGACAAATAAACTGGTCAAATTTAAAATAAAATAAAAAGTTGATTTGATTGTCTTCTTCTTGTCACTGTTCAGGGTCAGAGTTGAGGAAAAAAATAGGAAGTAGGCATACAGACTGTAATGTTACACTGCTTTCTATGTATTAACACAGCATTGAACTGTTCATGTTAATAAATCCGATTTGTCTGAAGAACATTTTGTAGACTACATCAGGGATTCTCCTCCTGTCCTTCTGTTCACTCGAGGCCTTCCTTACTAAACCCCTCTGCACGACTCTTTTTATACATCTCCAGTCCTTTTGCCTGCACCTTCTTATGCATGCGCACACACACACACACACACACACGCTAGGCCTAATCCTGAGCAGCAGTAGCAGAGCAATAGGCAGTGTCTTCAGATGTGTCTTGATCAAGGAAGCAGCCTCGCTCTTTGATGTCTAACATGATTAGCTTTTAGGGAAACGCTGGATCTTTCATAAAAGTGTGTTGGCGCCCTCGGCGGGGGGCCGTTTAGGAAGACATCACAATCAATGCCGAGCGCGGAGGGAAGGGAGGGGTGGGGGGCATATAAATCAACCAAATGACTTCTGTAGCTTTGTTTGTCTACAAGGCCGGGGGAAGAAAAGAGTGTAAAGAAGAAAGAGGAATAAAAAAGGGAACGGATGAAGGAAAAGGATAGGACAGAAAAACTGTTGTATTTACAGTGACTCAAAGTCGGTCTGCATTCAATATATACCGTTTAGGAGTTATGATTATGAGTAGCTTAGTGCAGAGATCAGCGGGGGGTGGGGCACAAAATGATAGTATAGTGTATAATAATTTGTATAATGTTTTGAAAGTTTTGTCAAAAATGAAATTGTCTTGACACAAATCCAACATATTTTTTGCAAATATGAATCGGGTCCACAGATCCAGTTCATCCTGAGGATACACTGTGCAGCTATGATTTATAAAATCATGCCAACAACTATTATTTTAATAGCTTAGTATGCTATGCAAAAAAAGGTATAGGCTTTAGGCTGCCCTACACCTTATATGCCCATTTTAATATGCAACTTCATTTAAAGCTCCCATGACATGGTGCTCTTTGGTTGCTTTATGTAGACCTTAGTGGTCCCCTAATACTGTATTTGAAGTCTCTTTATATAGACCTTAGTGGTCCCCTAATACTGTATTTGAAGTCTCTTTATATAGACCTTAGTGGTCCCTAATACTGTATCTGAAGTCTCTTTTATATAGACCTTAGTGGTCCCTAATACTGTATCTGAAGTCTCTTTTTATAGACCTTAGTGGTCCCCTAATACTGTATCTGAAGTCTCTTTTATATAGACCTTAGTGGTCCCCTAATACTGTATCTGAAGTCTCTTTTATATAGACCTTAGTGGACCCTAATACTGTATCTGAAGTCTCTTTATATAGACCTTAGTGGTCCCCTAATACTGTATCCAAAGTCTCTTTTATATAGACCTTAGTGGTCCCCTAATACTGTATCTGAAGTCTCTTTATATAGACCTTAGTGGTCCCTAATACTGTATGTCTCTTTTATATAGACTGCTGTCTGTGGTCAGTGCTGTAAACCATACCCAGCAGCGATGTCACAGGGTTCTGACCACTCAAACACACACACACACACAGGCAGCTAAAAGCAGACGAGAGAATGATGGGAATATATGAATGAAATAGGATACAAAGAATCCTGGAGAATATCTATAGAAAATGTCGCCGGTGAAGATTAATGTGAAGAAGAGGTACAGGATGGAGAACTGACATGAAAGAGGCAGAATTGGGATGATGTGGAGAGCCGAGGATGGAAGAAGACACGCAACGCTAATCCTGACTATCGGCTTCACCAATTAGCTCACTGTAGCTGCTTGTAATTCCACCAAATAACAGGCCATGTTTCGTAAGGGGAATTCGATTAATTGCTATTTTGATTATATTTGTCTCTCCCTCATGACGTTTTTATCTCTGCCGCTGTTTCAATTTCTCCTGGAATTATGTTCATTTACATGCACCTCCTGCTAATCCGCCTCTATCTGTTTTAATGAAGCTAAGGAGATTAACACATTCTCTTTCTCCATCGCACACACACACACACACACACACACGCATGCATGCTACTGGGGGTGCTGTGGTTCCACTGATATATTGAGCTAATATTGGCCTTATTAGAAATCAATCAGATGAACCTGACAGTCTTGAGCTGTAAAATAATGAACATGATGGTTTAATCCATACACAAACAACAATGCATGTGCTGACACTATTTCCTGATTAACAGGCGCAGTGACTTTAGTGTGTGGTTGCCAGGTTGGGTGCCATCATGCTCTGACAGAGAGCCAGCGCTGTGCTCACTGACCACCTTTGGGAACCCATGGATGAACTGTTTTTTAATCAAGAAAATGTTTGTAATAACTCGTAAACTCATAACTCATCTGCAGCTTTTAGGTGTTATCATTTTGGACAGAGCCAGGCTCACTGTTTCCACCCTCATTCCAGTCTTTATTCTAAGCTAGGCTAACTCAATCCTGACCACAGCTGTTTAACTCATTCTAGCCTTTATGCTAAGCTAGGCTAACTCCATCGTGACTCCAGCTGTTCAACATAGACATGAGATAGAGATTAATTTGAATATCTTACTCTCATGAGGCCAAACTGACCCTATTACAACTAAAATTAATTTTATTTCCTTTATTGAGTTATATATCTTTTTTTGCACATTATAGATTTACAAAGTGAAAAAGCCTAAAGTCCCCCCCCTCCTCAAAGGGACTTACCATCTCCAACAATAAAACCCTGTTCACAAACTGCTCCAAACAGCTCTGTTGTAGTTTAGTGTTTACTTCAAAGACAAAGGTTGTAATGCTTGCCTAGCTGCTAGCATGGTCCGCCCTCATACTCTGCTCCTGACTGGCTAGTAGTCCTTACCTAGGTACTGTCAGGGTCCTCATACTCTGTTTCTGACTGGCTAGTAGTCCTTACCTAGGTACTGTCAGGGCCCTCATACTCTGCTTCTGACTGGC
>NC_048428.1:1024196-1025263 GCF_013103735.1 Etheostoma cragini | reverse complement strand
TTCTGACTGGCTAGTAGTCCTTACCTAGGTACTGTCAGGACCCTCATACTCTGCTTCTGACTGGCTAGTGGTCCTTACAGAAAAATGGTGTTGGATACCTTCATTATTGTTACTATCTCAGTGAAAAAAAACTAGCCATTCAGTGCTGTTCTCTGTTGTTCACTTGTTCCAGCATCAGAACTGACTGTCATTGTCTGTGTTTCAGTCAAGGAATCACTGGCTTTTTTTGTCTGTCGCTGACATTTTTGCTCACACCCCATTTTCATTCATCGCTGTGGTATTTGGAGGACCAGATATCTTAAAACCTCAACACATGAAACTAAAACCATCTTCCTCTTTTGTTAGTTGAGTAATTTACAACCAGATCTCACATAACTCAGTGGATTGAACACGGCCCCTCGACTCAAAATCAGTGGCAGTTTCACGGAATCACAAAACCTGATGGGTTTGGGAAAAGAAGAAAGCAACTTAAGGAAACATTACCTGAGGAACCCGAGGACCCCGGTCTCCTGGGTGAAAGTCCTGTGTTGTTTGACCCATCCCACCCCCAAAACCAACCTCCTTACCCAGATTTTTGGCTCCATACTACTCACTACTATATGGCGTTTTTCCACTGCTGGTAACAGCTCGACTTGCCTCGCCTCGACCCTACTCGACTCGACGCATTCTGCGTCCGTTTTATTTCAGATTGAGTAACGCCTCAGCGTGGCTGGTCTTCTACTTGCGACAGCCAGAAGAAATGTTTAGTTTCAAAAGAAGCTGAAGGAAGCAACAAAAATCATCGCTAAAAAAAAACAGGAGTTTGGGAAGACCGACGGAGCTCAGACGTCGACATGACCGTTGTTCGCCGACACAAAAGGGTAAGTTAAGTTAAGTTGGTAACGTCAGCTAACATTTGCATGTGTTAGGGGCCGCGGTTGGTGTTTACTATACGCTAAATAAAGTAGATGAACTTAAGCAACCATGATTACACACCAAAATATGTATGCTTATATTTCGTATAGGCTTCGCCCTCTAAGGGCTACGCTATTGGGTTTATCCCTTCGCGCATGCGCAGTCGTGAAGAT
>NC_048428.1:1017100-1024096 GCF_013103735.1 Etheostoma cragini | reverse complement strand
AAACCCAATAGCGTAGCCCTTAGAGGGCTACGCCTATACTCATATAATCTGACGTTACCTACGTAACGAACGTTTGTGCTGTTTGTGTTTCAGAGCATTCACGCTACGCAAAACCGCCGCCGCAGACCGTCTGGTGGGCGACGTCCGACCGGTGGGATCTCTGGTTCTGACCCGCTGGACTTCGTATAATTTTTATGAGAGTCATGGAGAGACTTATGTCAACGACTGGGATGCATCTGGGACAGCAAAGCCGGGGGGGACATCGTCACAGAGTGCAGAGGAAGAAGCCCGGGATGTACGGGAGGGTTTGATGCGCTACTTGAAAAGCTAAATAAAAACTTTTCTTTGTTATATTGTCTTGTTTTTTTAAAAGTAACAGTGTGCAATATTAGAAACGACATAAAGCCCCTAACAGCCCTTAATATTGAACAGTAGAAAGTGAGAATAGTGCAGAGAGTAGATAATCTGTTGGTGTCGGTGTGTGGCTAGATTTATTTTTTAAATGTCCATTTGTTCCGGACACACACTCCGATCTCTTGTCTGCTAAAAACACAGTGATCCGACCAACCAGCCTCAGCTCACTTGGAACCTTGACTGAGATAGTACTAAAAAAAGTACCTGGTAGAAGGTCCCAGGGACTTTTTTTTGTAATGGAAAACCCCAAAAGGCGAGTAGAGTCGAGGCGAGCCGAGTAGATACCGCCAACAGTCACTCCTCATGCTATGTCATCTCCTCGTTGTCTTTACATTGGCGTTGTTTTCCGTGGCGGCCTCTCTGACCTTCCCCCCCTTCCGTGTGGCCCCACCACGTGATGTGGTGTTGACGGTTCCTCATCGTTTCCCAGAATTCTGTGAGACCAGGCTGGTAGTTTCAGTGTTGGGCTGGACGTGGCCAGATGTGTTTCCAACAGATGAGAATAAAATTCAGAAAAATCACTTTTGGGGTTTAGGTTTTTGGCTGTGGTCAGAATAAAATCATCAACGTGCAGTTACATCAAGACCAAGCCATGGATTTTAACACTTTTTAACAAAAGCATTTGAATGTGCAAATCATCTTTTTCTCTTTGTGTGTTTGCGTGCATGGCTGTTGCTATGGTGATATAACACTTAGCAGCTGATAGGGTGGGGGGAGGGGGACGGTGTGCTATGGTTAAGGAAGGACACCTCTCTCACTTACTGTTGAGTCATGTTTTGTTCTCCAGGTTCATGCATGTCAGATCACATAGATCAGCATGTAGATCACATAGATCAGCATGTAGATCACATAGATCAGCATGTAGATCACATAGATCAGCATGTAGATCAAGTAGATCAGCATGTAGATCAAGTAGATCAGCATGATAGGTCATATAGATCAGCGTGTCAGATCACATAGATCAGCATGTAGATCAAGTAGATCAGCATGATAGGTCATATAGATCAGCGTGTCGGATCACATAGATCAGCATGTAGATCAAGTAGATCAGCATGATAGGTCATATAGATCAGCGTGTCAGATCATATGGATCAGCATGTAGATCAAGTAGATCAGCATGTAGATCAAGTAGATCTGCATGATAGGTCATATAGATCAGCGTGTCAGATCATATAGATCAGCATGTAGATCGTTGGAAGAGACACAAAGCAGACCCAGATCCTGACCAAGTCCAGGCTTAGTGACCACCAACTGGCCCTAGAGACAGGAAGACTCAGACAAACAGGTCAGAGAGAGAGAGAGACAGGCTCAGTGACCACCAACTGGCCCTAAAGACAGGAAGACTGTGTGTGCGTGAGTATGTGTGTGTGTGCGTGTGTGTGCCACTCATTGTCTTTTAGCTCAGCTTTAGTGTAATCCTTAGTAGAGAGGACTACTTCCCTCGTTAAAAAATGATTTCCAAAGTATAAAATCTTTCTCAGGTGTGTCTCTGTTAGAGTTCAGCCAGAGTCCATCTGGGCTCAATTGATAAACGGACATATGATTTAAAAACGTTGGGCGTTTAGCATTTATTTTTGTAGACCAATTAATTAAAATGTTTAGCCACATTGGCAGCAATTTTATTTTTTCATGAATTTACCTTTCCATTAAAAAAGCTACCTGCTTGAAGGTCTTCTGTGCTGGGGAGTCAGTGACACAGCAATATCAATATAGTTGAGAAGTAGATTTTGTGGACATAATAAAACAATCTGTCTATGAAAAATTTACTTTTTCAGCGGATAAGACAACATTGGGCTTTTTTGTCTTTGTATGTGTGGAATTTATTCAGTATTCCCACAATCTCTACATAGCATGAACACTAAAGTAAAGATCATCCTGTCTGTAACATGGCTTAGTAAACTAAAGCAGGAGAGAAACTAAACATCAAACCTGACAGATTCAGTAATAGCTACAAAACATCTTGCTAAAACTTCTACATGGTTAAGTGAAAAATCATGGTTATGGTAAAAAAAAAACTATGAAAGGCTATGAAATGAGACACAGGTAGGTAGAGTCAATGTTTGACAGAAAATAGGAATGAAAACTGAAAAGGAGAAAAAACCCACTCTGCTACCAAGATTCATGTGTCTGAATATGTGACCATGGGCTCAAGATAATCACAGCCTCTAATCCTCTGCTCCAAGTGCAGAGCACACAACCCTTCAATAACACAGACAGACACACACACACACACACACAGCCATCAGCCCTTCAGAACTGGCCACTTCAACTTGCGGCAACAACAAAACAAGGTGTTGCATTGGAGCAGCTAGCCAAAGAGCTGCGGCAGCCAGGAGACAGGCGGCCCGGAGACAGGCGGCTAGGAGACAGGCGGCCAGGAGACAGGCAGCCAGGAGACAGGCGGCCAGGAGACAGGCAGCCAGGAGACAGGCAGCCAGGAGACAGGCAGCCCGGAGACAGGCCGCCCGGAGATAGGCAGCCCGGAGACAGGCAGCCAGGAGACAGGCAGCCAGGAGACAGGCGGCCCGGAGACAGGCAGCCAGGAGACAGGCAGCCCAGAGACAGGCGGCCCGGAGACAGGCGGCCCGGAGACAGGCGGCCCGGAGACAGGCAGCCCAGAGACAGGCAGCCCGGAGACAGGCGGCCCGGAGACAGGCGGCCCGGAGACAGGCAGCCAGGAGACAGGCAGCCCGGAGACAGGCAGCCAGGAAACAGGCAGCCCCGAGACAGGCAGCCAGGAGACAGGTGGCCAGGAGACAGGCAGCCTGGATACAGGCAGCCTGAAGACAGGCAGTCAGGAAACAGGCAGCCCCGAGACAGGCAGCCAGGAGACAGGCAGCCAGGAGACAGGCAGCCTGGAGACAGGCGGCCAGGAGACGGGCGGCCAGGAGACAGGCAGCCTGGAGACAGGCAGCCAGGAGACAGGCGGCCAGGAGACAGGCAGCCAGGAGACAGGTAAACATGGTTTAGAGCTTCAGTGCAGAATGCACAAGTGCATGCATGACACCGACAGTGGTAAAGTAATGCTCAGTGACTTTTCACTGCACTTCCTTCTTTTTGCATTCGAATGGATATGTGTGATTATCAGTGTCAGCTCGACAATAACACTGCATGAATGGACTTCATGGACTAGTGCTGCTTTTTCCATCTAAATAAGCTTTCAGTAATTGTGACATGAGTGAATACACAATGTGTTGATACAGCCTTTCAAATGTTGCCTCTCTATGCTCATATTTAGTCTTGTGTTTACATGCACTGAAGGGGCTCCTTCAGACCTCATTTCCCTTGACTTTTATGTTATTATGCCGTTATGCTATTTGACTGAATTCTTTGATTCATTGTCAGGCATGCTCAAAGGAAGGCAATGTCGGTTGGTTAGTTAGTTGGTCTGTCCACCAGAGTACAATATCTTGACAACAATTGCATGAATTTCCATGTACTTTGGGACAAATATCCATGGTCTCCAGTTGATAGACTGCAATCCCTTTGTTTCCCCTGACTTTTCATCTGGCACCATTGTGTAGTCAACATCTATTTGCCATTACTATGGTTTACCGACTATACCAGCAGCACTAACAACATTCCTATCATGCAGCAGTACTGTGTTTAATACTGATGGAAAGAAACAGAAAAGTGGTACTAATGTAACACAAGTCAATGCACAGAGGACAGTCCCTTTGTCACGTTGAAAGCCAAGTACTCTAACCTGTACTGTGTGCCAGGAAAGTCAGAAAATACTGTATGTCCAGTAGCAGCTGCAGTGTGCACCAACAGCCACCAGATGGCACATGAGAGCCCTATTGCTATTTCATAGCAACACAGACAGACAATTGATCTCTCACCGTGCATCTGGTTCCACAGCTGAATGAATAAGATCAGATCAAACAAATAAAGTCTGGCGAGTTTCATTCACTGCAAACGTGACAAAACACAAATATCTCAACGAAATACGGACAGCACGACTCTGCTGTTGCAACTTACTATGTGGTCGGGGGGGTGTATAATTCTCCAATGCTAAAATCCTGTCAACCATGCTCTCAATAGGATTTAAGCATTCTGCTCCCACCTACTATATACAGTTATCAAGTGCAGCCCACATTTAACCCCCTGCCTTCCCCTTACGGCAGTTGCAACAAGCGCGTCAAATGGAACCGGCAACATCTGGTAGTAGTATTTTGACATATCACAGGCTCGGTTCACTGCTCCAGAACCTAGGCTTTTGGTTTCAGCCTTGAGATGTGCTACCTTAAGTGTAAACTTTGACCTGCAGTGGTGATCGATAAAAATGGTTAACGCTAGTAACAATCCTCCTCTTGGGAACCTGGCACAGCCAGTATTAGCAGCCCTGAGAGGCTGCACTGTGAACACAGTGGTTATTTGGGCAAACGGCAACGTTAGCATGCTAACATGCTCACAGCTGATGGAAGTGTTAGGTTTCCCGTGTTTGGCATCTTAGTTCCACATGATAACATTTTCAAATAAGCACTCAATACAGAGTGCAGCTGAGGCTGATGGATATGTCCATTTTGCCGCTTTTTTGATTGACAGACAAATAAGAATGTTTCCCTGGTGATGGTGCTAGAGCAAAGGTCAAGAGATCCCCAAGGTCATTCGAATTCAACGGTAGGTGGACATGAGTGTGTGTCAAAAACATCCTGGCAATACACACATGGTTTGTCAATATAACCAAAACCATACACGTCAATGTTATGATGTGGCTACAGGAATAATCATGGGATCACTAGTCAAAAGCCACAGCCCGCTTCAGCAATTACATCATGCTTTTATTTTGAAACTCACCGTGTTGTGCTTCAGGTCGCTTCAGTTTCCATCTGTGGCTGCTTTTCCTGTGTGACCACCTTGAACTGGGTGTTGAGTTGTTTTTGAGTCCATCGTCTCAGAGCTGTATCATTTGATGTAAAACTGTGAAGTTGATGTTGAGATATTTCCTGGGATAAGTAAAAAACTTACTGATGGTACCAAAGGAAAATCCAGGGTATCAACACTGTCTTTTAGAATTCCTCCTGGATATCTGTACCAAGTTTCTGAGCCATTCTGCTCCTGGTTGGTAATTGATCTCACTAAAAACATTTTAACCTCATTGTAACACTAGTGAAAACATCGGGGATCACCATTCCTGGGATTCATCAAAATATCATGGCAGTCCACAAAACAGTTGTCGAGATATGTTGGCCTGTCATACGGCGGATACGACAACATTGCAATCCCATGGAGACATGCCACTAGCATGGCTAAAGATCTCATGGCACTCGGGTTTGTAGTCTTCAAGGATGTGTGTGAATCTGTAAATAAATAACTACATAATATTAACAAGCACAATTGTATTGTAATAATGATAGTACACATTTCCTGTGGACTGTTGGTTTAATAGACACCCTGAGGACAATAGTAAAACATAACGGCCTATATTGTCAAAGTAATTGGAGTGTAGGGTTTGTTTTGTATAAATTATGCACAATGATAATCCTGGAAAGCACTTCAATAAGCATTAGGCAAAGGTCACATGCTATAATGTCTCATTATTCCAATCAGTCTTCCATAATAATATCAATATCAATTGCAGAAGGCATCCATAAGCTATTTGTAAATAAAACATTTACAAGAACGGAGCCTTTGTGGATGCTGATGTTGATCTCACTCCAGGGCCTTTGCTGCCATTGATTACACTGTTTCCTCTGCACTGCTGCTCCCCATTTGCTTATGTGCACAGTTTCACAGTCCAGGCTTCCTCATATTACATAATAATCAAGAATACCTACCAGTTCTCACAGACATCATCAGATTTTCATGATTGCAGCCAATGCACAAGTCTTTGGATTTGAAATGAAATTCTCCAAATGCTACAGACCGCAGACTTGATCTAATCATGGGGCGTTAACAAATGTTTTCTGTTATGCTGTTTCCGTCCCTAATATCCCAATGATATGGAAATTGATAATTATTCTGTCATACGCACAGCTTCTAGGGACGTGGATTTATTGAATATCTCAGAAGGATGTGGATATCTTTCACCAACAATTTGCCTAATTTTGCATTTTCTCCCCTCAGATCATTAATGTGGGCCTGAGGCGATTGTTTCATGCAGTATCACGTTTGTAGAGATGAAAATGCGCAAAAAGACATGAGTGATCAGGGGTGGTGGTTGGATGTTGATTTATGTCCCTCTGAGTTGACCTCATGTCACATTGAGTGGGATGCATAAGGGAGCAAAGAACACCTTTATCACTGTTATGACATCTGCTCTGTGGGAGATGTTTAGGAGAATAGACTGTGAATCATACACGTGTTTAATTACTGGGGCATCCATAACCAAATAAGCCTTTGGAAGTTATGAGTTTAGTTTAATTTGTTCTATGAATTACTTAATGCTACAAGAAATTAAAGTGGTCATATTCTGCTCAATTTCAGGTTCATATTTTCAAAAAACACCATATTTGTATTGTACTGCACATAAGCAGAGTATGAAGGCCTGCCCTGACAGTTCCTAGGTAAGGACTACTAGCCAGTCAGAAGCAGAGTATGAGGGTCCTGACAGTACCTAGGTAAGGACTACTAGCCAGT
>NC_048428.1:1011392-1017000 GCF_013103735.1 Etheostoma cragini | reverse complement strand
AGTCAGAAGCAGAGTATGAGGGCCCTGACAGTACCTAGGTAAGGACTACTAGCCAGTCAGGAGCAGAGTATGAGGGCGGAACATGCTAGCAGCTAGGCGAGCATTACAACGTTTGTCTCTGAAGTAAAGGCTGGACTACAATAGTGTTTGGAGCAGTTTATGACAAACAGTGGTTTCTGTTGGAGAAGCCCCTTTGTTGGGGGGGGATTTGGACTTTTTCACTTTCTAAACCTATAACATGCACGAAGAATATATAAAACACAAGAAAGGAAAGGGAAAAGCCAAAAAGTATAATTTTAGCAATTTAACAGAAAATATTCATAGTGTGATCTGTATTCTTTTCATTTCCAGCACTTTTTGGAAAGGCACAGGTTTCAAAGTCAAACGTTCATGTGCACTTTGATTTCTGTTACATTAAACTTATTCGAAGCAAAGACCTCCACAGAATCCATATCTCTCACACTTAGTTCCATATGGGCTCCACAGAAAGCAACACCTTCACACTCTGTCCCACTGCAACAGATCGCCACTTTCATGCTTTCTGGCTCGCACACCAGTTGGGCCATTTTGGTTGGAGCTCAAGGGAAAGCTGTCCGAGATCCTCAACCCCAGCATTCCCTGTTCCCCTTCCATTTCCCTGTTAGATGACCTCTCCTCTCTTCCAATCCCACAACGTCTCCTAACCTTCATCACGATGGCATTAACTTTGGACAAGAAACCCATATTCCAATTGGAAAGATGGAACGAAATTATCAATCAAATCATTCAAACCTAGCAAAGCTCACAGCAACCCTACAAGACAAACAAGACCCTTCCATGAACGGGACTGTTGTGGTTAGGAAGAGAACTGCAACACGCGGGACACGGTCCCCGGTCTCCTGGATGTTGTTTGAACCATCCACCCCCCCGACCAACCGCGCTGAGTTTGGCTTTTCAATATGTAACTGTTCTGTGATCACAAAATAGGCTTCCCATTGAAATACATAATTTTGAAATTCGTAATCAACACACAAAAAAAGACATTAACTTGACCTGTACACAAATCAATAGATTTAATACCATGGCTTTGTCCCAGTCCACCTCTGGACTTTCCCCCAACCTCTACACTAGTGACTGAACTAGTCCTTCACCCATCACCGGATACTTTAAATCCTCTGACATGCCGTGGACCACCCAATGACAATGCCATCACAACTTCACACAATGGTGCACTGACCAACACCTGCAGCTGAACGTGGACACCACAAAAGAACTGCTTATTAACACATCAAACACAGCCCACACTGGAATGGAGCCGCCTCCATCCACAGACAGTGGAACAGGTGAGCAGCTCCAAATATCTCATCAGAGACATGGACAGTCAACATAGCACTGACATCCATAAATTTGCTCCTCTGACTCGTGTTCCACAAGCTCGGTCTGAACTTGGAAAAACACTTTCTTAAAATCAACTCAATGTGATTTGTCTCTTGGACAATTGAGAAATCTGGTACTTCTGTATATTTTTTTTGCATCCCGATAATCCTAATTTGTTTATTAGATCTTTTTCCAATATCTTTTTTTCAATGTTTTACTGTCTTTCTACATTCCTAATGATTGTACTTTATGTGTTGTTGTTCTGTATTTGTCTTCGTAATCTGACTTGATGTCATAGAAAAAAACGCCGACCCTCAATGACCTTACAAGGATGAATAAAGGTTGAATGAAAAAAAACTAACCCAGACTCCATGTCATACACAAAGTCAAAGTTCTGTCTGTCGCCCCCACTTAATACTATTGTACTGAAACACCAATCTGGAGAGTAAAGCTCCTTCCTGAGACTATTTAGCGGAAGCCTGGCTCCGTCCGCTGGATTGTGATTGGTTTAAAGAAATGCCAATAAACCAGAGCAGGTTTCACTCCCATCCTGGAATGCTGTGTGGACTGGCCAGACAGAGGAAGGTCTGGCGACGTGACACTACATTCCAAACAACAACCTCACCATCCTTGTATCAACACTTCCCATTCCTTCCATCTGGACGGAGATACGGGTCGCTCACATGTAGACAAGCTCACTTTAGCAGGAGCTTTTTCCCCTCTGCAGCCCTGAACAGTCGGCCTCGCTGACACTGCTGTGAGCTGGGACGATCAATGACTCTATGGATATTGTGTTTTGTATACATCTATATGTAGCTTTCTGTATATCGGAATGTTTCTGTGTACTGGCTGGGGAAACAAATCTCCCTCTGGGACAATAATCTTCCATCTTACTTTTTGTCCAACTTTATGTTGAATTGTTAGTTCTGCTAGCTTTGGTGTTACGTGTGTGTTTGTGTGTGTAGATTTACTTTAACTCTACGCATAACGTAAACAAAATTTCAAACCGGGACTTTTTCAAAAATTCATTCAGAGCCTGGCAAAAGGAAGTTGTGCACACACATTGGTACTTCTGCTCTTTAATTAGTAATTATAGTAGTGTCAAAGATAATAATATGGTTTAAAGGGCAACAGTGTCAACTAATTTTAATGTTAATTTGTGCACATTCATGATTAATTCTACAGCAGAAATTTGGTAATTTCAGAGGGCAAAAAAAGTCCTCCTCCAAATATTTCATTTTAAGTATATATATGTATATATATTAGAGCTGGGCAGCGATTACAATTTTTGATCGCGATTAATCGCATAATTTCCCTGATTAATCGCGATAAATCGCAAAATGAAATAATGGATTCAAAAGTGTATATAGTGCAATTTTTTTTCAAATGTTCCGCCACATGAATAAAAGTGCTGTAACATTTGTTCTGCAAAAACTTACCAGCATTTTGTTTATAAAGTAGCAGTTAAATAAAATACTTAGTGTACATCTCAACTGAACTTTTAGCATATTACATCCTGTACATATTCAAATATGTGTTCTTTTATTTTATTATTTAATGTATATTGTATGTATGTATATTTTTCCAAGTATTTCATTTATATTTATATTCTGTGCTTTGTGACTGATTTTGCTTTTGTAACACTGGAATCAATAAACATCTATCTATCTATCTATCTATCTATCTATCTACTTGTGCCAATAATCAACATAATAACGTCACATTTATTGATATTACACCCACAGCAATGCTACTCAAGCATTTGTGTGTCTAAAACAGAACTTCTATATGCAAAAATAAACATAATAAACATAACTCATATAAAGCACATACTATTTACATTTCTTTAAAAAAGGCCCAAATATATAATATATAATATAAATATATGCCAAATCTATAACCAGTGAGGCCATTATCCTAGATAGATATCTATCTTTTGCACTATAGCATCTTTGATTGCATACTAGCCAGTTTGACTGGGAGTATTGTCCTCTTTCAGCCTCCATACTCTTTGGATGACGTTGTCTCCCATATATGGGCATACTATTGGCTTTGCTTCCCTAAACAGAGAGTAGACACGAAGCCGCAAGCTAGCGGCATAAATGAGCCAAAACGCGATGAATCATGGACATAAAGTGGTTAAATCTTGGATGTAACGGTTTGGATTTAATGCTCAACAACCCTGACAAAAACCTGGAAGTTCCAGAATGAATAGAAAATCACCTGTAGAGGCTAGAAGGACTCGGAAAAGACCTCCGTAGCCGCTAACGCGTTACCTTTTAGATGCAACTTTTGGTGAGTTTTTGTGTTGTATGGTTGATAAATGATTAAACTATGAATCAGAGGTGCTGTTTTTGCTCTTGGGCGAGTCTCTTGGCCTCAGGTCTTACAAAGCCTGTGAGCAACAAACTTTTACACTAATAAAGAAATAATAAAAACTGCGTTAACGCGCAATAAAAATTGTTTCGTTGATTGGCGTGAATTAATTAATTAGTTAACGCGATAATAACGCATTAACCTGCCTAGCCCTAATATATATACATATATACATTTATCCCCACTGGTACCTCATCCATTCATAGATAAATAGAGGAAAAGTATCACAATAAACACAAGTCCTAACAAAAAAATGATAGAAGGGCAATGACTTGGAGGTGACATCTCAGCTCCTGATTGGCTCACCGGGGGATGGCATCACTCTCAGAGGATGAAATGCGCACCATGGATGTGTGTTTCCCTTTGATCACAAGCAGCATGACGTGCCATATGGCCTGTATTAGCTGCTGAGCCATTCACAGCTTGGGGGGAGAACTCCCTCGTGGAGAGGAACTCAAAGATTAGCTTGTCATGTAAGATTTATGAATTTTCATTTAAAATAACTGTGATTAATATCAGCTATTAGGGCTACTGATGTGCTCCCTGCCCCCAACTTTATGTTAAACATAACTGTTTATAAAAGGATGCCTTGCCCTCTCTCACTCACACACACACACACACACACACACACACACACACACACACGCACACACACACAAACACTTTTCAATAATTGCGGGTACCCTACGTACTCAGATAAATCCCTTGTGCCTATAGTCTAGATTTAGATAGATAGAAAAATAGAGAGAAAAAAGAGATGTATTGTTTAGTAATAAGAAACGTGTTTACTGTTTAATCAGTTTTTTATCTGGTAAAAGTATGACACGTGATTTCAGGAGCTACCAACACTGCAACATACCAAATATATTGACAAAGACCAGCAGGAGGAGTACATGTGCTTTGTATTGATTGAATATTTTGTAGCTTTTGTGGATGTTGTGTGCTCCCCCTTCCTTTCTCTCCCTTTATTTCCATTTCAGTTGCTCCTGATTGGGCCCTTGGTGGGTGGCCCCGCCCCCGGACATAAAGAAGGGCGGGAGATCAGTCAGACTGAAGCAGCCTTTTCTAGTGTTGGCTCCTGTGGATTTATTTCTTCTGAGGATGGAGGTCTGGTTGTCTATTTTGGCAACAACAAAAAGATCCTTTTATTTAACGTGGAAGAGACTCATTGAGATAAAAAATCTCTTTATCTAGAGTATCCTGGCCACGACAGGCAGCAGTACAACCACACATACAAACACAAAATACACAAAAACACTAAAAAGTCCCTCAAAGTCAACCACACTCCTAAAGACATCAGGCAAAACATCTGCAGCCAGATGTGGCTTCATCTTCATCTATTAAAATGCCAACATACTGTAGAAATACATTTCATGATCGTACACTGGAAAGGGAGGATTGAAGGCAGTTGATTTGGATTTTGAATTTGAAAAAAGCATGACTGGTTTTTTCAGCATTTAAAACAAGTTTTACATCATAAAAGATTCTGTTGCAGTGTGTTGGGAGTGGGCCTGGTCTGTGGTGGGTGCTGAGCGATACAGAACAGTGTCATCAGCATAAAAATGAAATTTTACTTTGGACGCATTATGATCAATGTTATGTGAACATGTTTAAGGTCACAGTAAAGTTGACTTTGGTTGTTGGTTGTGGCCGATACATGCCTAAACGTTTTGCCAGAGCCCAGTAAGGGAAAGCCATTTGTTGTACTATCTACTATTAATAACGTAATGTTTCATTTTTCTACTCAATATTTGCCACCTCCTGTTTCATTTTCTCACACGCTGTGTCGTGTTTCAGGTCGCTTCGCTACACCTCTTTGTTGGCTTTCCCGCCTGTTTGACCACCTGCCCCGCCCTGATGCGTTTCACCTGTGTAA
>NC_048428.1:994654-1011380 GCF_013103735.1 Etheostoma cragini | reverse complement strand
CCCCCCCCCCCCCCCTCACCAGCCTTAGCTCCAGATCGTTTGGTACCACAGTGACAGCGTTCAAGCATCCCTTCCTCGTGTTGGACACCGTTGCTCAATCCGAGGGGTGGGATAAACCGTTGCCTTTCAAATTCCCTCTGCACCCGATTGGACAGTGCTACAAGAACGACAGAAGAGGGTGACGTAGTCAGGAGGAGTGCCGTTCTTTGTTCTGTTCTCAAAGAAAAGGTTAACTCCAAGTCTTCCAGAGTCGTGGCCAAAGCCGATTGGACAGACCGCTGTTCTCCAGCAGCAGCCATCTAATTGTTTTCAAGTAGCAGAGAATTCATGCAGAACTGTCACAACTCTGCCGTCATTATGTTAAGCCCGCCCACCGACAATATCTATACACAACGTCATTGGCCTGACTAGAGTTTGGTTTTTCCAGCTCCCAAGTCAATGGAAAGATACTAGACTGACCCTAGCTGAAAATTACATTTGTGGGGTGCATTTAGATTTCTAGATATCTGATTGTTGTGTGTTCAATAAATCTGGTGAACTGAATTGCATGCTGGGATTAGACAAGACCTAAATCACTAAGGGTTTTGGAAGCTTTCCCGTCGCCTTCCTCAGCAGATGGGGTTTTAATGGCAATAGTTTGATCTTTCTCCGGTCGTCCACTGACTCTTTCAGTTGATACTGTGAGAGGTTCTGGTCCGAGAGATGAAGCTTAGCAGAAGTTCATTCAGGAAGACTTTTATGCTTTTCGTTCATTCATTCTCTCTCTCTCTCTCTCTCTCTCTCTGCACTACTCATGACATCATAACCGCCCAAAAATGATGACATCACCATGGGGTCAAAGATACTTTACATTTAGCTTTAAAACAATATACAACAGATGTTGGTCAGATTTGTAGTCTTGCTTTTTTTTAACCCACTAACCTTGTACATTCCTTTTTAACCTTCAAGATATCATCTGTTTCTGTGATAATTTAACAAGTTATTTTGTAACTTTTCTACGAACTAAAATCTATAAATCATAGATTGTAATGAGTATTACACTTCTGGAAACTCAACCTTTCCCCCCTGCAACCTCTGACTAAATAGCAATTTATGTTTACATGTACCTCTTTTATTGTTTAATGTAATTAATTTGTTATTTTCATTATTAGTATTATTGTTTGTGTATTGTACTGATATCGCTATAAGAATTCGACATACTGATGTTTCTTGATATACTTTGTATAATGCATTTTGTCAATCAAAAAATTTAAGGTTTAGAAATCTATTTGCAAAAGTTGACACTATACTGTAGTTACCACACCTGCCACGCAATATATTTCAATGTGAATTTGCATGAACAGCTCAATTCAACTATGGTCGTGTGTAATATAATGAGATTACTGGTCAATCACTGCCAAGCTCTAACTCCCAGGATGGATTTGGTTGAAATGTTGTGCCTCCCCTCTCTGTCCTCTGACATTCTGACACCTAACCAGCACCAACCAATCACAGGCTTGTCTGTTCAATCAATAGTGTATTGAGTGATTGATTGATTGAAGAGGTAAAAATGTCAGTTTATTGGAACCTTCTCCATCTTAAACCTTTGTGTCTTGTGATGTATACAGTATATGATTTAAAATGTAGAGTATGGAATTTTCAAAGTGATGGATCAAATATGAATCAGAGAGAGAGAAATAGCAAGAATATAATGCTTTAAGAAATTGGATTGCAGCTGTGAGTTCTACAATGATGCAATCAACAGCATGTGGTAATACATGTGCAAAAATCGGGGTGCTGGTACATATGACCTTGAATGAACTGTTTGGATAGAGGACGCTGAAATTGGTTTCCTAAGGAGGGTGGTGTCTCCCTTAGAAACCAAACTGAAGGCTGACCGAAAAAGGCCTTCAGACTGACCGCCTCCCTGAGTTGGCCAAAAGAAAGTGCCTCGGAACACACCGAAGCCATGCTGACTGCCACATGACGAACGCTTTATGTAGGTCTGGTTTCTCCAGAAATTCAAAGCCAGGCCGTCATGGCAGCTCGTTCAGAATGCAATCTTATATTTTCATTGGGAAAACGTTTTAAGTTAGCTGAGTCTTCATCTCAGATCCTCAAAGGTCAGTTTGAAAGATGTTACTCCGATTTTGAGAGACTCTAGTCATGCTTATCCCACTCCTCGTTTCTGGGCTAGCTCTCCACCAATCAGATTGGTCATGTGAGTCTGACTGCCGGCAGTGCCCGCCTTCCGACTGAGCATGTCAGATCGGCCCAAATGAAGGCGACCGGCCCCTCTGACGAATGACGGCATGGATCACACCGACCAGACTCGAGTCAGCGACCTCGCCAGACTGTCCCACGGAAGGGTGTCGGGTTGGTGGCTCAGGGCCTTTAGAGAAAGGATGAGAAGCTCAGTCACCCATGAGTAGAGCTGCTGCTCCTTTGTGTTTAAAAGGAGCCAGTTGAGGTGGTTTTGGCATCTGGTAAGGATGTCTCCTGGGTGCCCCCCTTGGGAGGTGTTCCAGGCACGTCCAGCCGGGAGGAGGCCCTGGGGAAGACTAGGTGGAGGGATTATATATCTCCAACCTGGCCTTGGAACGCCTTGGGATCCCCCAGTTGGAGCTGGTTGATGTGGCTCTGGAAAGGGAAGTTTGAGGTCCCCTACTGGATCTGCTGCCCCGCAACCTGATACCGGATAAGAGGACGAGGATGGATGGAATTGTTTGCATTATTTTTATGTCAACTTGAAATAAGCATTAATCCTGAAGCAGCCTTTATTGTCCAACTATTCCCCGATTGGCCGAGAGATCGGCAGTTGTTTGTACGTGTCTTTGTACTTCTTGTGTGTTTTGAAAGGATCAAAAACATATCAACTAGAAGTCTGACCTTGGCTTCAAATCCTCACATATTTCCCCCCCATTCACCATTGAGCCTATTTCCATTTTGCGGAAGCATATGGATTCATTTTTTAAGACCTGCACACCAAAAGCATTTAAGAACCCAGGATATAGCAGATATCCATCGTGCGCACACACACACACACACACACACACACAAACACGGGTATTTTTAAAAGTAAGTGTATAATATACAATCACACAAACAGCAGCATGCACGCACGCACAGACACACTCAGACACACACACACACAATGACTAATCTACTTAAGAAAAACCATTTAAGAGCCCTTTAGCAACATACAGTAGCATAATATGTAGATTACAAGCGTGAACAGTAATCTCTGTGCCCTGAAGGCACGGAGACAAGCCTCTTTGTGTTTCCCATTGTTCAGCAGTCAGCATGGAAATGTGCTCTGAGGGCAAGAGGGAGAATTAGAAAGAATTTCTACTGACATCAAATCTTAACTATATTCGCATAATCCCCCTTGAAACACACTCACTCCTCCCTCCAACAGGCCTCACACACACGCATACACAATCCTGAGTGGGGGAACGGGATTAAGGAGGAGAGAGGGAGGTTTCTGTGTGTGTGTGTGTGTGTGTGTCTCTACTTGCCAACATCAAAGTATGTTTGTGTGCGTCTGTTCACTTGTATGTGTGTGTTTACAAGTGTACTTGCAGCTATGTGTGTAATAATCCATGGATCCAATGGCTAATCCTGCGCTGAGTGAGGGCGCAGAGATAGAGAGGGACTGTGTGCTCCTGCTGATAAACGCCATCGATCATCATCAAACACACAACATCCTCACACAGTCTCGGGAAAGTGGAGACTCCAGACCATCAGTCCCGGATCCTTCTTCTTTAACAGTGCATTTATGTTGAAGGAACTGTTGGAACTAGAACGTGCAGAGGAGCATTTCACAGGTAATTCTTACTGGCATTTTCACAGTGAATCAATAATCATGAGGCTGGACCCAGTGGTGGCCGGCCCATTGGAGTAAAAGGGGCGGCTTCTGTAAAACGTCTTTTAGTTATTAATAATTCATTATCATTAGTATTTCACCCACTCACACCCATCTACTGTTAGGTTCCACTTGAACTCTGTTTGAGATCCAATGGGGTTCAAGCGGCTGATGAGTGGCTTTGATGCCCCACCCAACCAGCCAACCACCACTGATTGGACCCTAGATGCATTACCCCAACGACAACATGTAAATGAATGCATAACATATTACATTGTTGTATGATGATTTATAAAGTAGTAATTGGTAACTCCCATTTCTCTATACTGAGTTCACTTTTTCAAACAGCTATCAATCAAAACACCCGATACATATCTGAGGATCAAACTCACGACATCTCCCAACAGAAACACTTTGTCTCATAACATCCAAAGGAAACTAACAGGTAGAATTACAACATGTATCACTGTTGTCTTCAAATGATCTTTTATTCATTTATATTGGTGTCATGTAATCCCGTGTGGAATGGGCCACTTAGTAGCAAAACAGGTAAATTACATATCATCATATTTGGCATAAACCAAGATTCCTTTCCAACAGAAAGAAGAGCTCTTCTGTATTGCATGGCTTGTGCCCCGTTCACACTATTTTCATTCTTAGTGCACAAAATGAAACTAAAGTAATTCCAGTGATGCAATACTGAACTACACATACTCACTATACATAGTTAGGGCTCGGCTTTGACTTTCCTGACTTGCAAAATGATCTTATGTTTAATTCATGGCTCAATTCCAACTAAAAAAGTATTTGTCTCTCCACATTCAGTACCGTACATGTTTATTTCTGAAATAAGGTCCCATGGTTCTCCACCTGAAGGGAAGCCACAACTCCTCGCTACGGACTGAATAACCCTGTTGGCGAGCTAACACTAAAATCCCTTCCGGGTAGACATAGATATATAATATGTGAAATCGGAAAACCTGTTTCTTTCTATAGTCTATTTCAGCCATAACTGTAACTTTTAAAGATATATAGCTAGTTAAACATGGTGCGCCGACCTATCTGGGGTCTCCTGTGGTGGACATGCTCATATTCTATCCTGTGTTGCTTTGATCAACCAAATCTAGGGTTAGGAACAGGAACGCATCACTGCTAGTTTGGGTGGTGTCAGAATCTCTTTCTTTTGTTGTCTTTTGTTGTCCAGTGTGTCTATTTGTCTTGGATGTACGTATGCTTTGCTGGACAACATCTATAAAAGTGAAGTTCTACATCTGAATTTTGCCACTGGACTTAAAATGGTACTTGTCAATTGTCAGTGAAATAAACAGTTTCAAAACATCAGATTATGTATACACATCATTTTCCTTTTAAAAAGCGCAATAAAACACGGATACAGGAGCACTGTGTTGACGGAATATGAATGCAGTTAAATCCCTTGGGAGCATAGAGGACCATTGGAAGTTGAACGCAGCAGCAGATGCTGCTGGAGATGAAGTTGGCAGATAATGACTAGTTTTCCAGCGCTTGATTGCAGCCATTCACATTCAGACTGCTGAGGTCAAAACTCGGTCCTTGTTCTCAACATAAGCTGAAGCGAAGTGGATTTTCTTTTTATGTGTTATTCACTGCATAAAGCTGGTTGGATGAGGTATATTGTCAGCTCAAGATCTATACGCTGGATTTTATTATTGAGTTATCAGAAACAGTTTTTTGACTGAAAATCCAACTCTTGAGCATGAAATAGCATGTAAAATACTTAACCACACTGTTTGATTCTCATCATGAGCTCGCTGATCTGTATTCAAATGTTTTGCAGAGTAAGTAGTACAGCCGGCTAACAGCAGCATGTCACGTATTATTTATGAACGTGGATGATTAAGAAGCTGAGGCAAATGTGATTGTTGGCTCATGTGCTCAGCTGACGTAGCAAGCAATACTTAGGTGTCCACTTAAATGTCTTAGCTTTCATTAATAAAATCTTTATGGCCTGTGGTATTGCTGCTTGCAGAATTCATCAAAACCAAATTGTTTTCCAAAATTAGTTACAGAAGGACCCCAAACCTCTTCATATGCATGTCCCCTGTATACGCTAAACTTAGAACTCACGGATTTACTTGACAGGGGACACATAATTTACAAAATATCACAATGACAATGTGGAGTAATCAGACATCATGGCCCGGCCCATCATGATAGCTCAACATATCTGCATATCACATAATCAACCACCAGAACCTGTGTGTGTGTATGTGTGCGCAGTGTGTGTGAGAGAGACACAGTGTTGTCTTGTGTTGGATCGTTAACCAATTTAACATTTCAGCAGAGGTGTTCATTTCCATACAGGTTGACCATTAACGGTGAAGTAGAGGACTTGATTGGTGGGGGTATTTTGACGAAGGTAATGTTCTTAGTTAGTAGCATAGCCATTTTAATTAACCCAGGGTGAGTCTGATGAAAAGTCCTGTCTGCCTGTTTCAGTTCTGAGATTTTCTCTCATTGCACAGCGCTGTGAAGGACCAATCTCCGAGATGACTTCATGTTCGGCCTCTGGTTAGACGTGGTGAATATAGGCTGCACCTCACAACAACGTATTACTGTATAGTGACTGGCGTAGATTTGGTTGAAGTCCCGAGTCTAGATGCCAAGTTCCAGGTCAAGTCCCAAAGGAGGACCAACAAGGACAGCTCAAAGTCCACAATCCTCCCACCACAGGCTAAAAACGTATCTCTTCTTCTTCTTCTAACCCTTCTTCTAAAGCTTCATTTTCACAACTCCATCTCCACAGAGCATCAACATGGGTTCTGCACACACCTCAATTTTTTATGTATGTTGGGGCATTTTGAGATTTATCAATTTTTTTCTCAAATCTCTTAGCCGATTTGGGTTCCTCCAAGCCAGTGCTTCTCAATTATTTTCTGTTACGCCCCCCCTAGCAAGAAGAAAACTATTCGCGCTCCCCCCAACTCTCCACCGTGATTTAAGTGACGCGCTAATTTATTTGGCTTCATGCTGTCCGCTACGAGCATTTTTAGACACAGCAACGACACCGGTCTTTCCTCTTCTCCAACTGTAGTCACAGTGAAGCCAAGCGCTAAATAAACTTTGTCGTATTTCCTCGTCTTAGCTTCCGGGTGACTTTCTTTTTTCTCATTATCATTGTCTGTCTCCGCTTTTCTTTTCATCCCTGTTAAAAACGTGTACACGTTGGGGGTTGTTATGTTGAATAACGGAGGCTGTAGACAGAACGCAGTCGGAGCTTTCTGTTGACTCAACACCGCTAAGCGAGGCCAACCTGTTGTCTTGTAAGTCGTAAAATGTTGCACTGTCGCAAACGTGACAGAAGTAACAATGAGAGCGCCACTGCCGCCTACTGTAGTGGATGCGCAATTACACTTTATACTAGCACGGCCCCAAAAAAAAAGCCTGTTCCCCAGGGTCTCACGCGCCCCCCCAGGTATCGCACCGCGCCCCCCAAAGGGGGCGCGCCCCACTATTTGAGAAGCACTGCTCCAAGCCAATTGCTGCTGCACATCCTATCTGTACATGTTCCTCTACATTAACTAAAACCCATGGTCACTTCCAGTTTGTGCATTGGAAGGCCGAAGGAAATTCAAAGATGACTAAGAACGATTGTTGTTTTGAGAGAAAAGTAAAGGTCGGGAATAGTTTAGTCAAACACTTAAATCATCACAGTGAAAGCAGCCAGCCTGACTATCAATATCCATTACTGCTGAAATCCTATGGAGTGCATATGGTACCCTGCCACAAGGACAGCAAACTATCAATTAAAAAACGTCTACAAATCCCAACATGTCACTGTGTTTTAGCTGAACTGACAAGATAACCACAAGGTTGTCACCACAAGTTAGCCCAATGAGGGCTAAAGACAAGACAAACGCAATGTTTTTTTCGTGTGATATTGTTACATAAAAAAGATGACTAAATGTCTCTGTCTCTTTCTTCCCCTCTCCAACATGCAAATCATTTAATGAGCAATCTGTCTTAAAGTGGGCAAACTATTAGAGACATGATCCATTTACTTTTATCTGGCGGTGATGGAGTGGAGCATTTGTTCTCGCCTGGCTTCTTTCATACTGCTTCATTGGTGACACATAAACCTGGTACGCTCCTTAATGGGATCTCATCCATAATGTTGAATGAGGAAGGCAATCATTTTATGTGAGGGGATTAAAAATATGATCTCTAACAAGGGCCCCTGCTGTCCAACTTAAGTCCCTGGGATCTAATAACATGGAGGGATGTGGACATCTCCTGAATGTATGATGGGTTCTCTCCTGTCAGTCTGAAAGTCAGCCAAAACACTTTGTTTTACATCAATACTGAGTCCCGTTGACCTTTATTAAATGTCCTCCATTGTGATACCTAAATGTAGGCAAGCGATCTAAAGTCATAGTTAACCATTATGAAACCATGTCTGGGTTTAACAGTCTTAATGCACTGTTTGGACACTGGTTTACAGAAGTGATGGAGTTATATGATTGATCAGTGCCCACCTGACCAATATTCCTTCTGACATAACGTAACCTCATGGACTTTTATCAGCACATCCTGACATCACTGAACACATCATAAAGTACATGCTGCTTTGTTATTACTACAATGCAGTAAAATTATATTTTCCCTTACATCATCACAACATAGAAATGCTCTAATAATGTTACATTTGGATTTTACTCCTTCAGTAAGTTATTCTGGTTCTGGTTATTCATAGTTCCGCACAACACAGCTGATCTGCCATGAAGCAGCAGCTCTTTGCACTGACGTCTATCATTTTATCCCGCAACATTAACATGATACATTAATAATAAACACACCACATGGTGATCCCCGACATCATTAAAATAATCTACACTGTCATGCGAATGAAAAGCTGCTGCATGGCACCCAAGGGACCAGATTGGCAGGTTCAGGACAGGATTTTTTCGACAAGATGTATTGAGTTTCTTTGCAACAGGATCAATGTTTGAAATATTATTGTCATATTATAATAGGACTGAAACAGAATTGGGAGTAGACAGGATCGACATAAGCACCCACAACCCGTTGTCCCTCCGATACAGACTTTTGGACACTGGCCGTCAGAGTCTGATGTCAGAAAAAAGGCGCCCTTTGATGTGTGTAGAACATACCGGGGAGAGGGGGGGGGGGGGGGGGGGGGGGGGGGGGGGGGGGGGGGGGGGGGGGGGGGGGGTATGGGGCAAACACAGGACTTTCCCCCATGAGAGCTGGGTTTGTGTCCCTCTTGCGACTTTAACCTGTTTTTGCCGTGTTTCACAGAACCGTAAGCCCGCCAACGGGCTTTCCAGTAAACTTACCTAACAAATAGTCCCGACCAAGCCCATAAAAAGGCACACCAATAGTCCCAACCAAGCACGTCAAAAGGGACGCCAATAGTCCCAACCAAGCACGTCAAAAGGGACGCCAATAGTCCCAACCAAGCACGTCAAAAGGGACGCCAATAGTCCCAACCAAGCACGTCAAAAGGGACGCCAATAGTCCCAACCAAGCACGTCAAAAGGGACGCCAATAGTCCCAACCAAGCACGTCAAAAGGGACGCCAATAGTCCCAACCAAGCGTGTGTTATGACACTAAAGGAGATTTTTAGCATCAGTAACAACGACAAAGGCACCTGAACAAGCGTCTGTATTTTGCGACATGGGAGTGAGACTGTGTTGGCACCCGCCAAATGAAGGTAGATTTCAGCAGTGGCGGGTAACACCATCACTTTCATTAGCCACATTGGCCACCTTTATATTGTACCACTGGTGGCTGGAGTACTGTGCCACCGCCCGACACAGGAACACAGCTGTGACCCCGGGTGCAGCCCATGGCCAGAGTACGGTGGCCCGTATGGCACACCAGACCAGCAAGCCGCAGTGATCACGTGAAATTACCCCCAGAGCTCCGTCCAGCGCATTTATGCGACACGGCAAGCCAAGACAACGGTTGCGTCTACATAGGTGTGTATATGAAGTACAGAGAGAGTGTGCAGCAGGACAGTTTACCTGTTAAAAACATTTTAGTCTGTATGCTCCGTTTCCCTTCAGAGGGCGCATCCCGACGTGCTCCAAATCACTTTCACCTAGACTATGAGAGAATCTAGTCTAGAAATCAAGACCCAAATCCAAAAGAATAAGGGTCTGGCATTGAGTTGTCCATCTGAAGGGGCGGCACCAAGCTTGCATTTGAAAATCTCACTACACGCAATTGGATAACACTACGACCAATCACAACAACACACGGGGTGACGTATTCAGAGCTTCATACGCTTAGCTACCAGCGGAGCTAACTGGCAGATTAGACTCTCTTCAGATGGCCTCTGGCCCCGCCCACATGAGATACACCTATGTGATTGGTGCAGCTTCCCTCTGTCCCCGCTTATACCAGATACAGCGATGTGATTGGTGCAGCTTGCCACTGGCCCGCCTATATCAGATGCACCGACGTGATTGGTCCAGCTCGTCTACAAGGGCATAGTTAATGAGCAGCATTACTCGATGCCAGAGGAACTCGCTGAGCAAATTCATATCGTGTTCTTGGGAGATCTCTGGATCTCCAGGGTTATAAGAAGCTACTCTTTTTATGAATGGGTCTTATTCGGTTGCATGTTTTCATACCAAAAGGAGCCTTAGACACATTATCAAAGCTGATTTTTTGATGAATGCACCGTTATGCATTTTTAAATTGTCTTGATTTGGATGTTTACAGTGCTCATTTACAATTAAAAGGGTTGTAATTCTGGTTCTTCAAGTTAAATTTAGCACACCATAGTCAACTTTATTCAAATAAAACATATTTTACCAGAAAATAGCGGCTAGTGACGATGCTGAGTGCCTAGTATCTTTAGAAACCCCTAGCCACAGTGGCTGGTGAGCAAAAAAGTTAAAAAAAAGTCTTGTCTCATCTGATTATATTTACAGGTATGGTCCATAAAAACCAAAAGTTGCTCTATCACAAGATTGAACTTTCGGAACAACTAGAAATCCCATCATACCCATGGATTTTTTATCCAAATGTTCAGAACAAACTCAGCTTTCTATCTGCTGAGACTTAGAGTTGTCCTAGAGCAATGTGTAAAAAGATAATTTGGTGTGAAAGCTGACAAGTTGAATGGTGCTTTATTTGAAATTATTCAGCTCTCTTTTGAAAACACGTCTTCTATACCTCAACATTCCTCACATGGGCCAATTGTTTAGGTGCTTCATATGAGTTTACCAAAGTCTTAGGATCACAAAAGTAGTGTTACATAGGAATACAACAGTAAGTAAAATGGGACATGACTTTTTTTGTAGCGGTGTTGTCTGTAACTCTATTCCATTCTTTCACCATAGAAGAACTCAGTAATGACTACATACTGCACATCAAGCTTTATGGGATGTGAGAAAATGGAAAATGAGTCACAACTATAACAATGAAATGAACATAAAGACCATTTCCACTCAAATCAACGTACCAGAATGGTCAGAACAGCTGCCATTTTTATGCATGTCATTGCCATGGTAACATGAGCTGACTTGACGGTGAGGTTATTCAGAAACGGACAAACGATCAGTGGAGTGGTAACGTTACGAGGCCGAGAGCCAGTCGCCAAATGACTCAAACTTGACAACTTAATGCTTCATCCACAAAAAGCACACTGCTATCATTACGAGTCACAGCTTATTTTTTCTGTGAATGACGTGGCGAGCTGGTAAGGCGGAGTTAGCCAACTAACATGTGGTCCACCTGCTGGCTGCCTGGTTCCGCCATGCTTTTATGCTGCTTTGGTGACAGAGAATGAGCCGCACACAGGGTTTGGATTCACCTTAGCGGGCTGATGACTTCTCGTCACTGGGTCTAAATGCCCCTCCTCCTCATTCCCTGTAGCTCCGAGAGCTGTGTGGAGCGTCTGCTCTCAATCAAATGAACATGGAAAACAGTTCAATGGCCTTTCTATCCATTTCAGTTCTATGGAAGCAACAGAGACCTTAATCTTAGAGGGTTAGCGGGTCAGAGGTAATGTTATACCAAACAGAAATCATACACAGCTGCTAATGACTCATGCTTCAAGTCAATGTGGAGTTTTTTGATTCCCAAATTAAGGACCATGATCTTTCTTTTAAGGTTTATCATCATCATCACAGATGGAGTGATCACAGACATGGAACAGACACACAATGCCATTGGCAATTATGCATTTCCCCTTTTGTTTTGGGAGAAATTTTGGTAATCCATTTCCACCTTTGGTTGAATAATAGTGTCAGTTATCTCTTTATCCATGTAGTGATCCATCTGCTGCACATGGGCAGCTGAAGGCCTTTCACAATGTCATCAACAGAAGCCTTCGATTAGAGCCTTCTAATGGCAAAATGATCTGTTTTCCCAACCATATCCTCCACTCAGTAACATGGCTTTACTCAGATAAGCGGGTTCCATCTTTTTCATTTTCTTATCCAAGTCAGCTCTCCATCTCTGGCAGAAAGCCTTGGCTTGCTGCCTGCAGCTGTGGCATATTATTATGGCAGGTTCAAAACAAACCGAGCTCAGACAAAACAGTAAAAACTCGAGTGCTCTTCTAATTAATGCCCCAATGGAAGTGAACGTGAGATTAAAAAAGTCAGTTCCTTGAAATTTGCTTGTGATAGAAATTAAAATGTGTCACTTAAAAAGAAAACTTTTTCCCCTCTACACTACGCTTTAGAAGCAAGCCTTGACCCTGACTGCTGCTCTGAATTAAAGATTTTAAATACTATTCAAACTGATGAGCACATTCCAGACAAGATTCACTTCAGAGGTTTTTGTATTTTTTTTCCACTTCAACTCTTTGTGTCGTTCTTTTGCAGAAACAGCCAGAGAAGGGGAGGGAGGGGGGTGCATTGTGTCACTGTATTCTTTCAGACTGAGATTCCTTCTAAAACATATAGAGGCATATTGAAATCTTAGCAGGCAATGTTCATGCATAACTTCAAATCAGCGTGTTTGATATTTCATACATTTATCCCAACATGACAGATTTACCTATAAGGACTTCAACCCTTGTGTAGTATACACATTTCTGTTATTCAGCCAACGTTCTGATCTGGTGGACCCACATTGTTTTTAATGTCGGACTTTTGACACCATATACCGAAGGTTTTTAAAGGTCCAGTGTGTAACGTGTGTAGTTGTTTATTTTTTAAAATCTGTGTTGCCCGTTCACAAAACTTGACATTTTCATAAATATTTCCCACCCCCATCAATTCCAAGAATTCCCCTTGGTTTCATTAGCAGGAACTGGGGTAGACGCTCCATAGTCATGCAAGGATGTACAGGACATACTACTCCACTTTTCCTGTGTTTTGCTATCACATGATAAACTCACATGGGCTGCTAATGCTGCTAACAGGTAGCGTCACTTCCCAGCAAGTTTAAAGAAGGAGACATGGAGGAGCGCACGGTTTTGAAGCGTGAAGGCTACCGTATCTGTACCGTACCATAAGAGTTGATCGCGATATATGATCTCAACGCTAGGTGGGAGAAATTCCTACACATTGGACCTTCAACAAAGCAGCGTGCTTCAACTTTTTAGTGAATTCACCCTTTCTTCTGAGGTCAAAATTCATTACATTGCACATTGGACCTGCAGAGGTGTCGCGCAACCTGAACACAATGTCTGTGTTTTCTTACAAGTGTAATTAGATTGATTGTGCGTTGGGCTGTGACACACTCTGAACACAACCGGCTGTCATCCTGCCCCCACAACCCTTTCTGCCTGGACGAGGTCTCAGCACCAGAGTTGTCCAACAATATTTGATAATCAAAACAAATTGAAAGTAACGTAACTGTTCCTCTCCCACACATCACTGCAAAAACATTTTTTTCTTCAATTGTCAAACATTACAGTGATGTTTTGATTGTTGATTTGAGTTTGTCCCTTTGCAGTATTAACAATGGTGGAAAAAGTGTTTGTCAATGTGAACCTGCATGATTGAGAACTGGACTTTGAAGGTAGAAGACTCGCCATTTTTGAGATAAAAAGATGTGACCATTGCATTCCATTTGTCATGTCCATTCTCATCCTTTCATTCCAGTGAATACAGTGATACTGTTGATGCTCTCAGGTTATGTGGTTCTGTGCAGCAGAAAGTCTTCTATGTTTTATTTAGAAAAGCCCTGTCTAAGCCCCAGGGAGATGAACACTGCACAACTTTTCATCCAGCAGAGCCCTTTCTGTAAATGATGCTCCTGACCTGGACAACAGTGTGGCCCTGGCTGCAGGCCTACAGCACAACCCATCCTGAGCTTCCCTGCCATTTCTATTGTATTATTCCTTGTCTCCAGGCACACAACTGTGTGTGTGTGTGTTTGTGTGCACGCACATGCACGTGATTGCTCTTTTTCATGCCCTCTGCATGTGGATTAATCGGTTAGCTACTATCAATACACTGGAACTCAACTTTTATTGCTGGAGCTTCTAGTCAGCACATAGAGAGAGGAGGGCTAAGGGCTATGTTGTTAACCGTAAATACCACCAAACCACACTATCTGTGTGTGTGTGTGTGTGTGGCACTGTGGGACCAAGCATTGTTCATTGTGTGGATTGAAAAAGTCCTGCAGGGGTTTAACACTGTGTTTTATCCAAATCTGCATTTAGTCCAGTTCCCACTTTTTGATGGTTAGCTCAGTAGACTTCTTCATACATCACAAGCCCATCCGGAGCACATTTAAGGGACACGTTTCATAAAAACAGGACCACATTACATGTGTCTTCCAAACCACCTCATAGAAGGCTGTTCTCATCTGATGCCCCCATCAGCGGGATGACATCATATATATGTGTCTTCCAGAAGTGTAAAACACCACTATTAAAAAAATGGATCAGTTATATGATGTGAAAGCACTAGGTTTAAGGAGAAACTAACTCTACGCTTGTTACTTTAAGTACAACAATCCAACATTTTCTTTTCTTTATTTGAAAGTGTCTGCTTACAGAAATGCTGGCGCTTGGAAAAATGTAGATGACCTCTGCCCTAAACATCCCCTCTCCCCCACACACACACTTCTAGGAAAAGGGGGCGGAATACCAAGGCATTCAAAAGAAATAGAGCTTTTATCATTCAGATAGTAAACTAATGGATGACCCATAGTGTCAACCAAACTTCACTTACTGCATAGAAACCCACTGCATAATTCATTAATATGTATCTGTAACAACTTGCATATGAATAAGTTATAATCAAAGTTGTTAATATCACAGTCTCTTCAAAATGAAAACATTTAACAGTATATCCACTTTGTCAATAATATTCCCTGAATATAAATGTGAAGCGAGACTCTCCCTGCAGAAATATATAAGCTCCACATTTAGAATGAAGTGGGAGAAGTCAGCAGAGAGAATATATCACTTTTTCCTCCGAAAAACACCTGCATCTTGTTTTTAGTCGACATCAAACACACGAGTGTCAGCTGCCAGCTCTCTGCTGCTGCCTGGCCTCCACAGATAACTGTGTGTGTGTGTGTGTGCACTCAGTCACTCACCCCAGTCACTGGTGTAAGCCTCTAACATGGTGGATTTGTCAAAGACTGACTGATTCAACATTAGTTTTAATGTCAAGTTCTTCGGTTCCACTTAACTTAAAGATATCTGCATAAGCGATTGTGATTGGTTTAAAGGAATGCCGATAAAACACAGCACGTTCCTTAATTAGAACACTGTTTTCCTATCTGTGTGAACCAACCTTGGGACAATCCTTCCGCCCATTCTGACTCCGTTATACACTACATTGAAATGAATGCAGCTATTGGTAGAAAATATGTATATTCTTGTGTGTCTTATCAAACGTTCGGAACCTGGTGAACTGAACCCTGCTTGTGTCGTTTTGGTCTCCAAGCGGTCTCCACTGCTTCAGAATCACCTCCCAGGGGTCAGGAAAGGTGATCATAGGATTTGAACCACAACATAATCGTGCAAACATGATGGCACACTGATGAAAATAGAAAAATATTAATGGACCAGAAAGCAACGTCCATCTCCAGTTAGCAATAGTTCTCTTCTAGATGGTTGAGATTTGGTTTGATTGGAGGGCGTTGAAAACATTCCTCCTCCTCCTCTTCTGCACTCTCCTGGCAGCGGTGGAGTGGAGCCTTGTGCAGCTTTTAGCCCGCAGGGTCAGGGCCAAACCACTCTGCAGCAAGAGCTTCTGATGGAGGACCGCGAGAGAGGAGAGAAACACTAATGTCTGGCTGCTTGGCATTGGAAGGGAGGATCTTTTGTCTCGCCCATACTGATTCTCACGTGTCCATATATCCAAGTTGATATCACATCTTTATTAGTTTATGTTCACGACGATCCCCTTCCGGGATTTGCTCAGGTGCGGCCGGATGTCCGTCCCCTCTGTGTTGGCGTTCTAACCTCTGGTGGATATCTATGGACTATGGTTACCTGGTCCTCAGACCTCTGCAGGGTAAATCCAGACAGCTAGCTAGACTATCTGTCCAATCTGAGGACTATGGTTACCTGGTCCTCAGATCTCTGCAGGGTAAATCCAGACAGCTAGCTAGACTATCTGTCCAATCTGAGTTTTCTGTTGACGACTAAAACTACTTCTGAGCGTACACATGTTCCACCAAAACAAGTTCCTTCCAGAGGCTATTTAGCAGAGACACCGTGGCTCCGTTCGACTCTTAGCACCGCCCACAATGTTTGTGATTGGTTTAAAGAAAGAAGCCATTATGCAGATTAGGGTTGTTCTGCCATCCCAGAATGCTGTGTTGACTAGCCAGACCTTCCTCCACAGAGCTGTGGAGGAACTCTAAACCCTAAAATGATATGATGTCTAACAGCTGTATACTACTATCTCTGTATGATGATATGATGTCTAACAGCTGTATACTACTATCTC
>NC_048428.1:994096-994254 GCF_013103735.1 Etheostoma cragini | reverse complement strand
ACTATCTCTGTATGATGATATGATGTCTAACAGCTGTATACTACTATCTCTGTATGATGATATGACGTCTAACAGCTGCTTACTACTATCTCTGTATGATGATATGATGTCTAACAGCTGTATACTACTATCTCTGTATGATGATATGATGTCTAACA
>NC_048428.1:972664-993829 GCF_013103735.1 Etheostoma cragini | reverse complement strand
ACTATCTCTGTATGATGATATGATGTCTAACAGCTGTATACTACTATCTCTGTATGATGATATGATGTCTAACAGCTGCTTACTACTATCTCTTGTTGCCTTGTAATGCCGCACAGCGTCCTGCTATACCGCAAACTACTACAAAGAACTGCTACAGACTACAAATTTTTGTCTATTTTTGTTATTGCCACTCTTCATTCCAACCCCAACCGGTCGTCAGACACCGCCTACCAAGAGCCTGGGTCTGACCGAGGTTTCTTCCTAAAAGGAAGTTTTTCCTCGCCACTGTCGCACTGTTGCTTGTTCTGGAGAAGACTACTAGACCTGTTGGGTTCTTGTAAATTCTGGAGTGTGGTCTATCTGTATAGTGTCTTGAGATAACTCTTGTTATGAATTGATACTATAAATAAAATTGAATTGAATTAAATTGAATCTCTGTATAGATGTGATGTGATTTATATCTTTGTTGTACGTCCTGGCTGGGGTTAAACTCTTTGTGAAACATGAAAAAACAAAAAAAATGAATTGTTAGAACTTTCTTTTATTATCCAGTTTGGCAATGAGTTATAACAGAAAAAATCCAGCCCCCCATTTTACTGATACCTACATTTTAGGCAGTACCAGAGTTCTTTTTTCCGATACTGGTATCTGAATTAGACCTGTAATTGTATTATTAAGTTTACAGAGCAACAGCATTTGAACAATACACTCGGTAACCTGCATGATTTACTGCCAGGACTTTTTTATAAATACATGAATTCATAGTGGGGATGGAAAGTTGTACTTAATGTAGACATTTATGATGGCCTCTGTACTACTGGAGATGCTGGGGAATGCCCTACCAGCCCACTATCCTCCAGAGATCCTTTGTAGTGCATGAGGACTATTTTCAGTGGTGGACTAATACATTCATGGTGCTCTAGTGGGTGTTTTTGGCAGCAGGACTGTGTGTGTGTTTGTGTGTTTGTTTGTGTGTGTATGTGTGAGTCAAAATGAGCTGCAGTGTGTGAGTGTTTATGGTGATGAAAGAAAATGTCACCCAGTGCAACAGTGTGGCTCATGGACGAGTTTTAATCATTTTAATTCATAATTTAACAACAATGGAGATCCATTGCACAGACGAATACAATACATCAGCATTTTGGAAAAACACAAAGTGTGTTAATATATTCATTCAGTGTTGATTTGAGGTCACATATGGGATTTGTTGATTTATTGCCAGACTTACTCTTGTTGCTGTTCCTTGTGAATCACGTGTCGAGACCGTTGTTTATCTTCTGTGAGGGTACACATCGCCTTATTGGTGGAGGGCATGAAAGGACTTCTGGGTAAACATAGCACCCAGCTGTCACTATGGAGTGGATGCACACCTTCAAAATCTCAGATCCACATCATGCATCATCAGTTTTTAGTGATATGTTGTACTTAAATTGAGAGAATATATTGAACGTGTACTTTTACTGAAAATAGACATATCCACCATTCAGTTGAGTCAGTTGAAATGAAAAAGATAATAATGGGGAGTTCCCAAAGGAACATAGGAATAGAAATGCAAAAATGAAATGAAATCAAAATTTCCATTTGGTTTCTTCTATTGCGACGCTGTTCTGTAGCATTTTCAGCTCTGGTCATCTGGAGCTCATGTGGCTCAAACATATGGTTGTAGATGGATGTCTGTTACTAATACATGTCTGTATATTGCCATAGCAACCTATACCTTTTGCTGATTTAATATACAATTCCAATGGGAATGTTGATGTAATTCTGGCATCTGGACGTCCATAAGAAAAACATCACATGCAATACTAAACACAGTTTCTTGTACTTTTTAATATTTGTCTGAGTGTAAAATCCTATCAAATAGTACAAATATAATTTACCAGTAGTTAGAGTTCAGACTACGGGCAACCGTCTCCCACCATCTAAGACTTTCATTAAAGGAACTGGAATTGGGTTGTTTGAACAGTATAAGTATCTGAGAAACCATCACCGGTTCTAACCCTAACCCTAAACCCTAGTCATGAAATACCACGGAGATGGTCTTACTAGTTTAAGCTCATCTTTCCCAGATTTTCCTCAGTGTTTCCTCTGTATTTGAAGACGTGAGCTAGCTGGCCAGTTAGCCCAGGCTAGCAGCGTTGGCAGGAGCCCGGTGAGTTCCTGATCTTGAGGATCCAACGTCAACCACGTCAAGCACAACTAATAGACGATTCAGCAGACATTGTGTGTAGCTAATAGAGAGGCAACTGGAGAGGTCCGCCCCTTCTGGAAGTATAAACCAGAATGATCCCTAGTCTACTTGATTATGTCTAAATATCCCAAATCTACTGGAAAGATTCATTATTGGGTCTTCATTGCAGTTCATCTTTTATCTTCCAGTAAATCAGGATTGTTTAAGACATTTACTCCTAGCGTGATCCCTCTGATTGTCAATGCAAGCCTATTGGTTATCCAAGAGCTTAGCACCTAAATAGGGTTATAAGAAAGAAAAAGGAACGTGGTTTGCTAGTGAAAGGGGGAATCTTCATGGAGCTACTAAGCCAAAGAGCGCACGTCAAACCTTTCATTAGTGTCTTAATTTTGGTACTGGTGACAACAGTGGCACGACCTTTGCTAGCTGAACATTGGGCACTTAAGACTGGGGGATGGTGGGTGGCGGGGGGCCTTGGATGACTCCTGGCTGCTTCTGTTGGAAATAGCTCTTGCAATCTCATAATAATAGCCATCTTTGGTGCAATTAAATCATCCATTTTCTCCCCTTACGGCCTTCACCTCCTGTCACATACAGGCCTCGGTTTTAATATCCACCATAGATTGGGGAGGGAAGGGAGAAAGGGAGGATTTTGAAAAGCTTGAGATGGAGTGCAGGGCGGCAGGAGGGGGATGAGGAGAGAGAGAGAGAGAGAGAGAAAGAGAGAGGTCAACGGAGACAGAGAGAGAGAGAGAGCAAAAGAGACAGAGATGACGAGACGGGCCTTTTGTGTGTGTGCAGATTAATTAGAATCCTTCTGGACTGCCATTAGAGCTCATTAAAAGGAGCCCCAGCTATACAGGCATCAAACAAAGAGCTGGGACTAAACCCCGGTCCAACCCCCATCACTGTCTGCTCTACTCACAAACTGACTATGTGCATCTGCATATGTTTGTGCAGAGAGTATATATGTTTTTCATTTGCACACACACACACACACACACACACAGCCTTAACATGCATCATATATTTCTATTAATATGTGTGTACATGCATGTTTTATAAATGAGTTTGCTATACTGTATATATTTATAGTAAATACACACAAATGTGGCGGGGGGGGGGGGGCTCTCCACAAATTACTACCTCATAACATATGCCTTTGTGTATGCATGTTTATGTGCGTTGTGTGACTGCTAGGGTTGGTATGTAGATGAAGCATTATGTTAATGATATTTTCTCCTCTTTTTGGCTGAGTCTCCACAGGCCCTGTTAGCATAAATGATGCTCCCCTAGCTAGCCGTCGGAGGCTCGCACATTACCACTAAAGGGATGAATTAGCCCTCCGAATCCCAGACCAGATCCTTGTTCATTTTCAATAAGGATTGGACTGGGGTTCCACATGCATAATGATGAGAGTGTTTATGAGTGCTTATTAGTGGGTGGCAACGAATGATAATGTACAGGAGTTATTAAAGCGAAGTGCAGAACAGGCCTACGGCTTTCACAATTAGGATAACGACCTGCAAAGCTTTGGTTTTAGAAAATCAGTGGTTTTATGAGATCATTGCTTAAATGTGTGTATACAAGGGTCTGTGTCAATGCTGTTTCTTAAATGTGTCTGTTTCTACACCATAAAGGGTACAAAAAACCTTCCAGTACTCACTAGTTCCACCACAGTTTACCCAAAAGGGGAAAACACTTAATGGTAATGGCTCACTTATACAAATGATAGAAATAAAATATATCCAACAATGGTGGAAGCTGATCAAAATGTGTTTTAGAATAAATTTAAAGCGTTTTCGATTGGCTGGTGGTTCACACACAAACCACTTGAACAAGCCTGATAAGATAGATTTCTTCAATCAGGACAATGCACATTAATCGGTATTTGTATAACTGCGCCAATTAGCCAGATGGCTTATTTTCAACTGTAGTCCAAGTTACCCGGCATGCATGTCTTCATGGCAGAAGGAAACCGGAGCACCTAAAGCAAAGCCACGCAAACACGGGGTGAACACGCTAAACTACACACAGACCGGGGATTGAACTCTGCAGTGAAGCAGAAGTTACTTCAGTTACTAGTTACTTTAGTTACTAGTTACTTTAGGTACTCCACTACATTCATCTGACAGCTTTAGTTACTAGTTACTTTAGTTACTAGTTAATTTAGTTACTCCACTACATTCATCTGACAGCTTTAGTTACTAGTTACTTTAGTTACTAGTTAATTTAGTTACTAGTTACTTTAGTTACTCCACTACATCCATCTGACAGCTTTAGTTACTAGATACTTTAGTTACTAGTTAATTTAGTTACTCCACTACATTCATCTGACAGCTTTAGTTAGTAGTTACTTTAGGTACTAGTTAATTTAGTTACTAGTTACTTTAGTTACTCCACTACATCCATCTGACAGCTTTAGTTACTAGATACTTTAGTTACTAGTTAATTTAGTTACTCCACTACATTCATCTGACAGCTTTAGTTACTAGTTACGTTAGTTACTAGTTACTTTAGTTACTAGTTACTGTAGTTACTCCACTATATTCATCTGACAGCTTTAGTTACTAGTTACTTTAGTTACTAGTTACTTTAGTTACTAGTTACTGTAGTTACTCCACTACATTCATCTGACAGCTTTAGTTACTAGTTACTTTAGTTACTCCACTACATTCATCTGACAGCTTTAGTTACTAGTTACTTTAGTTACTAGTTACTTTAGTTACTCAACTACATTCATCTACATTCGTTTGTCTGATCCATGACCTCCGGCTGCACACGCATCCAGAGTTGTATCCAAAATGACTTTCCCTTAGAAATATGACAAAGTTTGGATCATTTCTCACTGCAGCAAACACTGAGAAAGGAATGCATGCTCATATCACCAGCAGGCCACATTACTCGTTTCAGGTATCCCATGAGGTTATTTGTGGTTATGTAAAATGACTTAACATCTTTTGGATGCAATTTTATACACACATTCAACTTCCAATCATGATGCAATGTAATCATTGTGTTAATCCCTTCACATTTGCTAAATACATTCAAGAGGATGCATTCTAATGACTGTGGCTGATCTTTTTACTAGTGCCACCTTCAGGTCTAGGTTTTATCCTGTAAAATATCTCAACAAATAGATACATTGGCACAACTTGTGGTCCAGAAATCAGCACTATGGAGGTAACATGTGTGCTTTGTATTGAAATATTCCAACAACTGTTAGATGAATTGTCAAGACATTTGGTCCACACATTGATTAAATATGGACACCACAGCAATACACTGTCTAATATGAAAATGTACAGTTGATGATTTCTATGCATATATTTATGGCTATTGCACAGTAACAATTGTGAGACTTGGTTTGTGACAAAATAGACTTTTTTTTTAAATTAATGAAATAAATGTTGTTTGTGTGTGGAAGAAAGAGAGCGTGTGCCAGCTTACCTCAGTAGGCAGCATCTTGTAGCAAGCTTGCCAGTTAGCGGGGGTTTATGCAGGGCCATTGCCTCTGATTATCTTTAACATCTTGCTGAGTGCACTGCACAGGGCTGTGCCAGCAGAGCACACTCGCTTACACACACACACACACACACACATACACAGACACACACACACATACAGTGACAGTGGAGCCAGTGGACCTCTTATTACTCTCTTGGCCAAGCTCATTCCAACTGGACTTTTAATCCATCAACAATGATGATCCTGGACCTGTGAGCGAGTGTGTTTGTGTGTGTGTGTGTGTGTGTGTGTGTGTGTGTGTGTGTGTGCAGCTTGATAGAGCGTTTCCAGCAGCTCTCTCTCTCTCCCTTGGGCTCTGTCTGTGTGTTTGGTTCCTCCAGAGGGCCAGTATTTCAGGGTCATCAAGTTTCTATTTCCTTTCTATTTCATTTATCTCCGGCTTTGTGGCTAATTGTTTTCCTAGCCCCAGCATGGCCAGGGACCTTCTTCTGAAAGACCACCAAAATGCAAGGTGCTCTCAATGTCAGTAAAACTCTGACCTCCCTTGCCTAATACTGAACAAGTCGTCAGGGATGATCCCACCCCCACACGTCCTCCGTAGCTACGTGTCTGTAAAACACATAGAAGGAAGTTTGGTTTTATTCCAGAGGCCATTAGACCAGTTTACCTTGTGATAAATGCTTATAAAACACTTTTTTTTAACATAAGGTATTCCTTTGTTGTGTTGCACATTATGGGCTGTTATTAACCCTTCAGACATCTGGAATCCTAGTCATATTTTTAGATATGTTTTTAATGCTTGGAGTCTCATTTGTGCGATTGAATACTTGAGCTTTTTCTTGTGATTCTCACCATAACAATGACTGATATCCCGTAATACAATATCCACTTGAATTGAAATTAAACAGCTTTTATCACATCAGTGAGTTTGCCCATGCCGCGGCTTTTTGTCTTGACATTAAAATGTTTTGATCACCAAAAAATACAAATTCAAAGGAGTGTGTGTGTTCATTTGGAAAAGCAATCAGATTTCCTGGGTTTCAGATGTAAATGTCTGATTTGGTTTCTGCATAACCAATGTTACGTGACAGGCAGTTGGAGCACTTCCATGTCTTGGATATTCATTAAACTCTGCTGCTTGAATCATCAAGTGAAAAGATGAACAACTGTGGAAGTTGTCAGATCCGTCTACCAACCCTTTGTGGGCTGCTTGGGACCTGCTCTTAGTCATGCTGCTATAGGGTTAGACTGCTGGGGGACTTCCTATGACACACTGAGTCCTCTCTCTTTCCACCTGTGTGCATTCATGTCCCAGTAATGATTGCTACTTTGCTCCAGGGATCTTCTTCCCCGGAGTCCTTGTTTTCCCGCCTTGGATTGCGGTGACACCTGGATCGTGGTTGCAGCGGCTGCTGTGGTCCTGCTGGAGTGTGGTTGTGACCTACTCTACCTGCAAAGTGTCCTGAGACCACTCCTGTTATGATTTGACACTATAACACATTTGAGCGGAAGTGAATTGTTAGAAACAGGGCTCGACGTGAACTCTTTTCTCAGCTAACAGTGGTTTTCACCAACACAAGTTCTACTAGTCGCGCAGCATATTCACCAGCCACAATTTTGTTGTTAGGACATTTCCTTTAATTAAAGTTGGAGTGCTACAATTTACTTGAAGAACTAGATTGATAATGCAAATGAACACTGCGAACACCTACATCAAGACTGAATAGAATGGATAACGCTGATAAGGTTGTGTGTAAGTCTCGTTTTGTATGAAAACATTTCTGCTAGCTCTGATGCTAACCATGCATTTAGTTTCCCATGAAAGATTGTCCTGTACGAGTTATAACGTTCATTATGTTCATTTCTGGTTTAGACAACACAAATGCTTGTGTAGCATTGCTATGTGTGTGGTATCAATAAATATAATGTCATATTTAGAGTAATGGCATGTGAAAGAGGGCAAAAGTGTCCGGATGTTATTTTAAAGAAATGTAGATATATAACTGTAAGTTCTAATGTTTATTTCTTCAGTTAGAATCCTTATACAGTACATATTAGAAGTGTTCTAGATGGATTGGCTTAGCTTTTATTGCTCTGTGTCTCATATTAATACATATCTGTGAGATTCTTTTTTATTTATTTATTTGTCTTCAAGGTCCTAAAACCTTTTTTACATCCAAGTCATATTCTAGCACATTTTCTGAATGAGGTACAATATCAACCCTTCCTGTAGACAGCAGGGTTGATATTTAAAATCTTTTTTAGATAATAAATCCAGACGGCCCATGAGTTGTCAAAGCTACCTGAGGGTGCGTAGTATTAAAGATATTATGTTTTCTGTAATACTTCTGTGTTTGAAGCCATTATTTCTCCATTATGTCTCCCCCACTCTGTTTCTCTCTTCTCTGCAGCTGTTTAGGGTTAGCAGTCTGAGTGGCAGTGTGTGTGTGTGTGTGTGTGTGTGTTTGGGGGGGGGGGGACCAGCCACACCTGAATCCACTCCTCCTGATGGCTGGTGAGGCAGTTCACACTGCCAGCAGGTTGGTTTGGGAGTTCTTTGACTTCTGCTTGCTTTGTTTTTCACCAGATAGTCTTCATGTCCTTTACAAGCTTTTTTAGAAAATAAACCCAGACAGAAAGGCAAAAGGGTTAATCTCTGTTAACAAGTTCATGACCATTCACAAACTAACTAACTACACAGTGTGGATATATGTTTAGACGCGTGTGGATGTGTGTGTGTGTGCATACCAGAAGAACTGTTTTGTTGCATTTCAACCTCCCTCGCCCCTCTTTTAGTCTGAGAACCTCTGAGACTTCAAACCCAGGACTCTTCAAATCCCAACTGTGGCTAGTTCTCCGAGTTCTCTCACTGAGAGCACAAACATCAGCACGAGCTACAGGTTAGCCATCGCTAGTATGTTGGCAGCTCAGCAGCTACTTGGCTGAAGTGGTCCATATGGGTTGACTTCTTGTGTGAAAGCCAGCAGTGTTTGACACAGGGATCAAGGTGTCCTCTGTGCTGCCGGGTGCCATAAATACATGAATGTCTTAGTGGCCATCATGCCAGAGCAGGTCCCACAGCTTCACACTGATCCCCTAGTGTGTGTGTGTGGGTGTGTGTGTGCGCGTGCAGGAAAACGTTATGTCTTTCACTGCAAGGAAACCAAGCACAGCGGATACACAGCAGGCTGGCTGTTCACATTATGGAAATATCATGGATGATATGGGAATGCTCTGTTGTTGCAAGCTTTATGGTGATGCTGTGTTATGCATGAGAGCGTGACTGTATAATATAATAAGGCTGGTGTCCAGCCTCAGGTCATGGACAGTGCAGGTTACAGGAGAGGCTGGCTCAGCTCAGGAATGTCCTGGCCAGCAGGAAGATATTCAGTAATGTCGGCTGCAGTTAAAAAATTAACCATTACAAATTACACAGTTATCTTCTAGTACCATCTTAAAATCACAAACAACAAGAAACAGATGATTGCAAAGATGTAATTATTTTGGTAGAACATGTGTACGTTCAGAAGTAGTTTTAGTCGTCAACAGAAAACTCAGACTGGACAGATAGTCTAGCTAGCTGTCTGGATTTACCCTGCAGAGATCTGAGGACCAGGTAACCATAGTCCTCAGATTGGACAGATAGTCTAGCTAGCTGTCTGGACCTGCAGAGATCTGAGGACCAGGTAACCATAGTCCTCAGATTGGACAGATAGTCTAGCTAGCAGACTGGATTTACCCTGCAGAGATCTGAGGACCAGGTAACCCCAGTTCTCAAAAATCCACCAGAGGTTAGAGCGCCAACAGAGAGACAGAGGACGGGGACGGACATCAGCGAAAAAACATGCATTCTGCACTGAAGTCGAGGACATAGACTAGCTATTAACATGTAGGCATCCTGGTTAACACTGTTTGCTGACAGGTTGTTTTAGGGCTGAATTTGCTGAAATAACATTTGTCTACTTACTGTCCACAGGAAAGATTTGATTGGGTCAAAGTTCATCTGTTTTGAGTAAACCTGCTGTGACACTGGCTCTAGCCCAGGCCACGAGCGGGGCCAGCCTCCAGACGCCACGTTGTCTCTTATTTGGTATTTCCTCACTAAAGGAATGAATGACCTTCTCCAAAGCTTTGAATGAACATACACTGTATTCCACCATGCACATAATAAAATCACAGAGAGTGAATCCAGGGCCTGGATGTTTGCTCTAGGCTTTGTCTTTAATCCTATTTTTACTCTGATGCATTGGTGGTTTGCTGTTACAGCCACAGCGGCTAATCTAGCTCTGACTAATCTGGCTAGCCTTGTTGTTTTAGTCTGTTTGCTAATTAATGATGGGTTCCCTACATTCCACAGGCCACTGGCTTTTATCTCAGTTTTCAGGTGCTATTATACATCAAGAAATGTGTGTGTGTGTATGTGTCAAAATCAATTAATTACTCATTAAATCAATCTATTAATAATTTATCAGTTCTTTCTTTAGATGTTTCAATCAAACACAAACAGTGTAATGCATGTAGAAGGCAGGTGTGAGGAATGGACTGGGGAAACTGTAAGGAGAAACAGTTTGTTTTTACCCCGATTTACAAAGCCTTGCAACTCTTCTCTCAAGTAAATGGTCTCCCAACATTTGCATCCCCCCCCGCCCATGCAATATCATCTCACTACTTCCAGTTATCACCCTGGAGCGTTCTATTTCAAACGTCAATGCACACACAGCTAAAAGACGCACAAGTTTCACATCTCTCATCAGAAAATCAAAGGAAAATCCTACACAAAAGTGGGGTTTTATTGTTGCTGTCGGGACACCATGCTGTGCTCTCTAACTACACTTTATTACCTGTGAAATGAAAGAATTAATAGGGTGATGATGACAGGTGTGGCCGAACAAATGCCTGGACATTCAATTCGTCCGGGGCCAGCAGCGGTAGGTGAGATTCAGGTTTGTCGCCGTCTGAAAAGCACCTTTTCACTTACTCTCCTACTGTGAACAGATTAAAACAAGTGGCGTTGTACTTTGCTACACAGCCTGTGGGATTCTAATTGAGGTGGGCTACTGATGTTACTGGTAAAACAGAGGAAAACAGCTCAAAAGGGCTCCGTTGTGGATTACAACAAAACACTGCTAAAGGAAGCTTTGTTGGGTTTTTATGTTTTTTCATGTTTGTACCAAGGCTACAGGGAAAAAACTTTCCTATTGTGTCGAGCGGCAGTACAAACTGATGATTGCAGGGGGCAGGCAGAGCCCCGTCGGGAGAAAGCTGCTGCTTTTCTACTTAGCATTAGGAGGAAGGAAAAAATGCAGAGAAAGCATCTCTTGAAACAGACAGTCACAATAAGAAGTAAGAAAGTGTGTGTGTGTGTGTGTGTGTGTGTCACCAGGGACCTCGGGCAGCCTCTGCAGAGCACAGTGCATCCACAATAAAGTAAATTCTTGCATCAAATAAGATAGCATACCATCAGGAGTTCTGCAGTAGGGTTCTAACCCGCCAAACCACTGCACTGTGACAGCAGTGACACAACAGGATTTGTGCTCTGGTTCTAGTGGCAGTAGAGATGTCCTTGGTCTTGATCTAGAGGACTGCATTGGGATCCTCGGGTTTTCCTACTGTCATGTGACATGACATTATAGGTTTGTCTGGGCTGGTGAAGCATTGATACACTGTCCTGCCTGCCTTGGCCTCCTGAAGGTACAGGTCCTGGAGTGATGGCGGATTGCAGCCAATCTGTATGGCCTTGTCCTTGGCGTTTGGGGCAGCGTACCAGGTTGTAATGCAGCAGTGAGGGTGGGCTAGATGATGGCGGCGTGAAACCAGCCTGCACAATCCACACATCTACAACAGAGGATGTTCTTGTAGGTTAAAATGTCATTTCAGATGTTAATATACAGGTTACAAAGTTATAAGTGGTAAGCTAGTGTCATTGAGCTGAATTAACACTGGAGAACGGCGGTCATGGTTATTGCATAAAGTGACTTAATGTTTTTTGCATACTTAGTAGCATCACCCCCAGCTCCAATCATCTTCCAACAACCTGTGTGTGTGTGTGTGTGTGTGTGTGTGTGTGTGTGTGTGTGTGTGTGTTGCTCTGCCAGACAGTTTAGAGAGGAGAAGCTCCTGATTGCTGACCAGTGTTAAGCTAATGCTAGCCCCCAGCTTTCAGCCTGTTTTTAAAGCTGAGTGGAGCCACTGCTGATTGTAACGGAGGAGTCCAGCTCTCAGCACTCTGTTCGCACAACTGAATCACAACAAATTGCTTTGCAGAATGGGAGTAATACTGTACTGGAAAGGGAGTTAGCCTACATTCAGACTGCAGGTCTTAATGTTAAATAAGGATTGCCAGATATCAGATTTTTCTGACTTTGTATGAACTGGGCATGGCCTGAAAGTGACCCGGGTCACACGCAGCACCCTGTTTAAAAGCTCATCAAATTTAACCCTTTGATGTAGTAAGAGAACCACAGAGATACAATTATTATGCTGTGCTACAGTTTTAAAAGGGGGACCAGAGGGTGTGTGCCAATTACAGGGGTATCACCAGCTTCCCTGGTAAAGTCTACTCCAAGTTGCTGGAAAGGAGGGTTTGAGTATGCCCAACCAGTCTACAAGTGTTTTGTGGATCTGGAGACTACATTGCAGAGTACTTGCCGGTCAAAGATAACACGCAAGGGGGACTGTGGGAAACCTTGCCAGCCACCTTAAAATATCGCTGAGTTTTTTTTTGTCTTTGATGTTCAGGTCACCATATCAAGCAATCATGGCTAAAGTAAGAACAGATTTAATAAGGAGATAATTTTCCTATCTACATTCAAAGTGGTTAACTTCGTAAGGGAGTACAAACTGACAGACTGCATCACAATTGACATCAAACCAGGTTATGGTTATTGTAAGAGGGTGTTAGGTTTAGGGTTAGGGCTTATTCCAATGGTTAGTAATCACTGGAATAAACACAGAGGAACAGGACAGTTGCTGCTTGTATTTAGTCTCTACATAGCTCCAGGACACCAGCTACCAGCAGCAGTTGCTGGTTGTATTTAGTCTCTACATAGCTCCAGGACACCGGCTACCAGCAGCAGTTGCTGGTTGTATTTAGTCTCTACAGAGCTCCAGGACACCGGCTACCAGCAGCAGTTGCTGGTTGTATTTAGTCTCTACAGAGCTCCAGGACAGTGATAGTGGAGTTTAGACAGAAAAAGTGAGCGTCAGGCGGTGATGACGGTTAAGTTTAGGCACCAAAACGACTCGTTAAGTTTACGAAAAAGATGGTGGTCTGGATTAAAACACTCCGGAAAAGTTAACGATCATTTCCTGGGTGAAGGTATTTTGTTTTTGCCACAATTTCAGCTCTGCTCTCTAGTTTGATAGTCTTGGGCTTTATGTTGACACCATGTTGTGCTATTTAATTTTCAGATTATTTTCCATTGGATATTGAACTTCATTATTTAGTGTTACTTAAATGTTTGGGCATGGCTGGCCAAGTGGCTCTATGTCCATGGTATTGTAAGGGTGATTTATTTATTGCATGTGCTGTTTGTTAAGAAATAAATGGATGTCCATGGTAAGAAAGAAGGAATCTGACTATTACCTAAAGCTGATGCCCAACACCTATTCTAGTCCTGGTACATTTTGGAAGGTTGTCAAAGCCTGTAATAGTAGTTCTCCTGCTTGTGCCCATATACCTACAGAGGTTACATTTTACGACAGCTTTTTGTGATCAAACTGATATCTGCTCTGGCTTTCATAATTTTTTTGCTGTCTTCTTTAGACATGCATCTGTATCTTGAGCAGACTTTTGTGTCCACCTCCAATACTGCTTGCTAGTTTTCTTTTTGTTCCGTGTCCTCTCATATGGTACTTGAGGCCCTCCTGGCTATTAATCCAAAGAAATCCACTGGTGAAGTAAACCTCCATCCATCTTTTCTCCATCTCTCTACACCTGCAATTGCAGAGCACATAATTTATATTCTTAATCAGTTTATTTGTTCCTGCATTGCTGAAACTGCACATGTCCTTCCCTTATATAATGGTGGTGAAAAAATGAATTTATAATTATAGGCCAATATCTGGGTTGACTTGTTTGGCAAAAGAAATGTAGAATATATTTCTAACTGCCAACTCAAAGATTTTCTCTCAAATCATTCCATTTTAGCTGTACACCAATCAGGTATTCGAGCTCACCACAGTACTATCTCAGCCATCACTCTGGTCACTGATAACATTGTTTCTGCCATGGAAAAGGGAAAACACTGTGCTGCCCTGTTTATTGATCTTTCTAAAGCTGTACACGGTCAATCATTCTTTGTTGATAGATAAATAGGGTAAGATTGGCCTCACTAGAAATGCATCTAAGTGGGTTTTGCAATAAATAATCTGTTCGATTTCAATGTGTGAAATAAGGTAGTGTCCAGTCTGTCTTTATACTGATAACTAAAGGTGTTCCGCAAGGATCGATTTTAGGACCAGTGCATTTCACCATATCCATAAATTCATCCGTATGCCAATTATACTATTTCGTCGAGTGTTGCTGACCCTGTGAAACCAGCTATTAGATATGGAAAAACATTGCAATGCCTTTCATTACAATACAGGATGCTCTTGTTTGTGTCAAAGTAGTTCTTAATAAGAGCAAAACTAGCTGTATGTTCTTAAGGGCAAGATATATTGATGATAACATCCTGTGTATACAGTGAGGAAAATAAGTATTTGAACACCCAGCTATTTTGCAAGTTTTCCCACTTAGAAATCTTGGAGGGGTCTGAAATTGTCATCGTAGGGGCATGTCCATTGTGAGAGACATAATCTAAAACAAAATCCAGAAAACACAATGTATGATTTTTTCTATTCATTTGTATGATACAGAGGCACATAAGTATTTGAACACCTGAGAAAATCAATGTTAATATTTGGTACAGTAGCCTTTGTTTGCAGTTGCAGAGGTCAAACGTTTCCTGTAGTTTTTCACCCGGTTTGCACACACTGCCGTAGGGATTTTGGCACACTCCTCCACACAGATCTTCTCTAGATCAGTCAGGTTTCTGGGCTGTCACTGAGAAACACAGAGTTTGAGTTCCCTCCAAAGATTCTCTATTGGGTTTAGGTCTGGAGACTGGCTAGGCCACGCCAGAACCTTGATGTGCTTATTTCAGAGCCCCCCCTTGGTTCTCCTGGCTGTGTGCTTCGGGTCATTGTCATGTTGGAAGACCCAGCCTCAACCCATATTTAATGCTCTAATAAAAGGAGGTTGTTCCCCATAATCTTGCAATACATGGCCCCTGTCCTCCTCTCCTTAATACAGTGCAGTCGACCTATCTCATGTGCAGAAAAACACCCCCATAGCATGATGCTACCACCCCCATGCTTTACAGTAGGGATGGTGTTCTTGGGACCTCCTTCCTCCAAACACGGTTAGTGGAATTATGACCAAAAGGTTCTATTTTGGTCTCATCTGACCACATGACTTTCTCGCATGACTCCTCTGGATTATCCAAATGGTTATTGGCAAACTTAAGACGAGCCTTGACATGTGTTGGTTTAAGCAGGGGAAACTTCCGTGCCTGATTTCAAATCCTGACCTCTTAGTGTATTACCAACAGTAACCTTGGAAACGGTGGTCCCAGCTCTTTTCAAGTCCTGGACCAGCTCCTCCCGTGTAGTTCTGGGCTGATTTCTCACCTTTCTTAGGATCATTGAGACCCCACGAGGTGAGATCTTGCATGGAGCCCCAGTCTGAGGGAGATTGACCGTCATGTTTAGCTTCTTCCATTTTCTAATGATTGCTCCAACAGTGGACCTTTTTTCACTAAACTGCTTGCCAATGTCCCCATAGCCCTTTCCAGCCTTGTGGAGGTGTACAATTTAGTCTCTAGTGTCTTTGGAAAGCTCTTTGGTCTTGGCCATGTTAGTAGTTGGATTCTTACTAATTGTATGGGGTGGGCAGGTGTCTTAATGCAGCTAACGACCTCAAACAGGTGCATCTAAGTTAGGATAATAAATGGAGTGGAGGTGGACATTTTGAAGGAAGACTAACAGGTCTTTGAGGGTCAGAATTCTAGCTGATAGATAGGTGTTAAAATACTTATTTGCAGCTGAATTATACAAATAAATTGTTAAAAAATCATACAATGTGATTTCTGGATTTCTTTTTAAGATTATGTCTCTCACAGTTGGACATGCACCTACGATGGCAATATCAATCCCCACCATGATTTCTAAGTGGGAGAACTTGCAAAGTACCAGGGTGTTCAAACACTTATTTTCCTCACTGTAACTGCTGCAGACGGGGTTTCTATATTGTGAAAGTCACTGACTGTAAATATTTAAAATAAATATCTGGCTTGAGGAAAAACTGACCTTTAAATTTCATTTCGATAACCTTCTGTGTAAATTCTACATTTTTCATATATTTGTAATATACTATGTATGAATTAAACTTGCTTCCATATGGTCTGTAGAAAGAGGGTTATTGAAGTATTTTTAATCAGTTCCTGACTATGGGAAGGTAATCCACCAGCCTCCCTACCCTTAAAACCTTGGACTCAGTATACTCAGTTCTTAGATTCATTACAGTCGATAGCTACAACAAACTGTTCCCTTCATGAAAATGTTGTTTGGCCCTCTCTTTAATTGAGACAAAGTGAGCAACCACCTTACTTCTCTGATGTGCTCAATTGGAAAACTTAACTTATTTTATGAAAGCGGTTCTAGTGAGCTGCTTCTTGTAAGGATCCTCAAGCTCGCTCCAACCTAGGAATGACTGCCTTTTTCTCTTAGTGCTCCAAATTCATCGAATGCCTTTACATGCTTACTTTAATATGATGATTTCAAGCCTTTTGTAATTTCTGTAGGGGAGATTCCTTCTACTTCTTCTGTCTTCTCCTGATAAGCCAGCAGGGGTTACATAATCTCACCTGCACAATCTTTCTTTTTCTTTTACCTGTTGGGTAGCTGTTACCTTGATTTTACTGTGCAGTAATGAAACACTAGTATACTACCACCCTCCAAAACAATTAGAAAATGACGTCTCTTTCTGTCCCGGGTATACATATAAAACAAATTACCCGAATTTCACACATCTTACTGTTACTGTTTTAGCTGTTAGCTTGTTCAGTGTTTACTCCAAGCTATCCTATTATTGTCATTGTTATCAGTTTAAACCTTTTTATCTTGGTGTTATCCTTATTATTACGTGTGCTTGTTTGTCTTTATTGCGTTCCTCTTGCTTGTCCTCAATGTAAACGAGTGCAACCTCAGTGTATCACAAGTTATAAAGGCCGTAGATTGATTGATTCATTCACTGATTCATTGATAATTCCTGTCTCTGCTTGTCAATAACACAGCCTCTGAGCACATAAGGTGCCCTAATCGGTAACCGGGTTACTCATATTCATCATTTACACAGGGAATATGAATAACCTGATTTTTCTGTGCTTATGTGAACACCTTACACCCAATTTCATCATTATCAAGCGAATTGGACAGGTGCTTCCTGTCCATTCTGAAACACTCAGTATGGGGTGGGCATCCCAGTTTCACATTCCCATTTTATCAGGGGTGATTTTTAATTAAAAATAGTGATATATTTATAAAGCAATGGTGGAATGTACCTAAGTACAATTACTTAAGTACTGTACTCAAGGAGACATTACAGAGATAAATATTGTACATTGTACTTCACTACATTCATCTGACAGCTTTAGGTACTAGTTACTTTAGTTACTAGTTACTTTAGTTACTTTACAGTTCTGCATTGAAAAAAAGAAACATTTTTAATGCAGTACTTTTACTTGTAACAGAGCCTCACACTGTGTGTAGGGGGCCTTCCCTTTCTGTCACAGTGTGGTATTAGTACCTTTTAATTAAGTAAATGGTCTGAATCACTCTCCCACCCTTGCAGATAGTCCATTTAGAGACAGAGGATGTGACAGGATCATCTCGCTGTCTCTTCATGTGTGTCTCCATGGCTGTCCCTGTTCACAGAATCAGGGCAAAGGACAGGACAACACTCAATGTGCATACCGAGCCCTCAAAAACAAGACATAATGCGTCTCTGACTTCTGGTTCTGAAACAGACTGAAAGCAGTCAACACGTGTAGGACCATAGAAAAAGCAATAATTGACTAATGAAGCACAGAGAGCTCTATTTCTGCTACATTATACTGCACTGTTGAAATGTCAAAATATACCTATTTTCTTACCGGACAATTCAGCAGTTTGAATAAAAATACAAGCAGAACCCAGCCTTTTCCAGGAAAACTCCCTCCAGCTGTTGTGTGTCATGTTAGCTGGTGTGTGTACTACGCACTGAACTGCAAAACCACTTCCATGATGAATGGGTCTATCACAGCCCAGACCAGAAGAAATCAGCATCAGTTTGGCTGTGTGTGTGTGTGTGTGTGTGTGTGTGTGCTACTGTGGGCGTGGGACAGTAGTCCTAACACCAGACAGATTAGAAAACCGATTTCCTGGAGATGCTGACACACACAAAGTCTGTTCGTCTTTTTCATTCAGTCATTACACACCAGTCTGAGCTTGCTGTTTTTTGTGCGTTGCGTGTGCGGCAGCAGAGGCTGGCGGCCTGCACAGTGTCAAGGCCTATTAGGGGTTCAGCTCCTGGTAAACAAGGATGCTGGAGCTCAGAGGGAGAACGATGTGCAGCTGAACCAAGCCTGGGGGAAACGGCAAAGCTCCAAGGCAGAGGAAAAACCCTTGTTCTTGTTTGGTGACGGTGTGTTCTGTTCAGTAAATGGGTGCTGCGGAAGGTCAGGCTAGTCCACACATTATTCCAGGACCGGAGGAAACGTGCTCTGGTTTATTGGCATTCCTTTAGCCGGACCAAGCAACAGTACCTCAGTCGGTTTTAGTCAACAAAAAACTCAGATTGGACAGATTGAAATATAGGGAAATAAACACATTTTACATAACTGCCAATTTGTGAGCATGACTGGACACGAAGAACAATTTAACCTGCTGTTTATTAAAGGCTCTACTATGTGAAGGCTTGGTACAAAAGAGTAGACATCATAAAACAAAAGTTTTGAATGCATTTTTTTAAGAACAAATAAGTTAAAAACTAAATCAAAATAAAGTAATGTACCTAAAGTTAAACCGTGCTAATGACTGCATGCATAACAGCAACAGCAGCCATTATCCTCACCACTTTCATCATCAGGATTTCATTTATTGTAATCTTCTCAGATTGGGTAGGGAGTGGCAGTATTTTTTTTTTTTTAAATGCATTTTTATGAAAAGAAACACACAAGTGGTCAGTCAGCAATCAAGGTATATAGATCTAATCCATACATATGTATACCAGTTTGTACAATTTTGTAACATGTTATTTCATCATGATTTTGTTGATTTGTGTATACAAATGTAATTAATATTCCTAAGCTCTGCTTTGTGGTCCTCCTATTGGAGTTCGATCTTTATATTTTAATATGTTAGAATCACATGTAATGATTATAAATCCTCCAATATTGAAAAGCATCTCAGAAACAAGAAAGAAAACGATGTAAAATGTTGGAATGTGTTTAGACCTTAGAGAGGTCCTTAAAGGGCTGAATGTCATTCTAAAATGACGTGTTTTTTTTGGAAATGTAAAAGCAGAAAACGACTATTATTCTTGAAATGTGTGTTTTCTCTTCAAGGGTGATTGGAAACACAAAAGTTAAAATGGACCTTGAACTTGTAATATTGCATTTTTTATCAAAAAAACTACATCCATCTGTAACTAATCAAGCTTTTGTGGCATAGCCACAGAAAAATGCCTTTGATTAAATGAGTCATGGCCTGTTGGATTGCCTTAACTACTGTGTATTTTATTGCATTATTAGTACAAATGAGATTGACCTGTAGATCCAAACCAGAGTCTTCAACTAGTTTTGAGCTGCAACAGACAGCCGATGTCTGGACCCCAGTGTAGCAAAACCACAAAAATCCACTAACTCTTGAAAATGTGCTTGCAGTTGGAGTGTGTAATACTTGTCTGATAGGTATCTCGTATGACTCAGTATGCAGTGCAGTGTGTGGTGTGTGTACGTGGACTCTTTGTGTCCTTCTGAAGCTACACTGCCTCCGGCTGCAGGCTGACTGGCTTTGTGTAATGTAATTGTGTTTGCTGAACGCATACAGAATGAGCTGTGCTGTGTGTGAACGTGGGCATGGACAAAGACTTAGCATGACAAAGTGATACAGTGCGTAGGTGTGTTGGAACATGAATATTTATCTTCATCCAGCTACGTAGGGTATGCTGTAATCATTTGTCTGGCCTGTCTCTGAATGTGTGTGTATGAGGCCTTCTTTTTGTGTCTCTCAACAGCCTACGTGGCACAAATCCTCAACGATGTGCGTTCCTAGTAATGAAGGACTCGGAGGCGTAATTATGGAACCCACCTGCTTTCTTTGCAAGACCCTCCCAATGAAGCAGCCCGATTGGTTGACGTAAGGCCTCAACTAACTCTAGTAGTTAAGGTTGGGTTCTTTGTGGAGCAATTTTGGTGGATTTCTGAGGACTATCGTTAACTGCTCCTCGGATCTTAGCAGGGTAAATCCAGACAGCTAGCTAGACTATCTGTCCAATCTCAGGACTATGGTTACCTGGTCCTCAGATCTTAGCAGGGTAAATCCAGACAGCTAGCTAGACTATCTGTCCAATCTGAGGACTATGGCTACCTGGTCCTCAGATCTCTGCAGGGTAAATCCAGACAGCTAGCTAGACTATCTGTCCAATCTGAGGACTATGGTTACCTGATCCTCAGATCTCTGCAGGGTAAATCCAGACAGCTAGCTAGACAATCTGTCCAATCGGAGGACTATGGCTACCTGGTCCTCAGATCTCTGCAGGGTAAATCTAGACAGCTAGTTTGACCATCTGTCCAATCTGAGGACTATGGTTACCTGGTCCTCAGATCTCTGCAGGGTAAATCCAGACAGCTCTCTAGACTATCTGTCCAATCGGAGGACTATGGTTACCTGGTCCTCAGATCTCTGCAGGGTAAATCCAGACAGCTAGTTAGACTATCTGTCCAATCGGAGGACTATGGTTACCTGGTCCTCAGATCTCTGCAGGGTAAATCCAGACAGCTAGCTAGACTATCTGTCCAATCTGAGGACTATGGTTACTAGGGATGAGCGAGTACAGCATTATCTGTATCTGTATCTGTTTACCACATGAATTATCTGTATCCGTATCCGTACTCGGACTGGGCGGGGCCTAAACCGGAAGTGGTCAGATTTAACCTGGAAGTGGGTCGGGTTCTCTTGAAATGTGCTGGGTTATTTAAGCAAGCAATTGATATGAGTTGATATGAGTTGATCAAAAATTGTTATATTTATTGCTGATTTGAAAACTATTTACATGACAGCATCAAGCTTCAGATCAATGGAGTTGTCATGGTAACAAACATATGATATACAGAACGTTTTGCAATAATGAATACAACACATGCAGTTGCAATTATGAAGTAAAATGTAATGAACAAGAGTTTTCATACTCAGTATAGCTTTCT